>NC_140961.1:152132460-152164960 GCF_056783735.1 Eptatretus burgeri
TTGCCTTTTTATTCTTTATATCCTTAGGTAAATCAATATAAGAAGTCTTTGGAGGGGTGGATATCAGAATAGTAAGATAAATATATGAAACATTTTCAATGTTGAACCCACAACCTTGTTGTTGTTCTTTTAATTCAAATCTAATAAGCTCTTCAAAGATAGGAGATTTAAGGAAGCCATCATTTGATGTAATAAAGTGCGCTCGATTCATTCTCATATATTTTTCTTCAATATCATTATCTTCTCTTGAGAAGGTAAAGGAGGCTCCAACATATATTTTCAATGATTTAGGCCTTTTCAACATTCTACTAACACCCTTGATAATTTAATCCTTTGAGATATGAATCACTTCCCAAATGGATCTTAAGCCAATATTAAATCTTATAACTTTTACCTCTATCCGATCTTTAAAACATATTTGAAGAATTATTTCAAATGGTTTTGTCTTGGTGAGATCTCCGCTCATGCAATTTTTGTCTTATTTGTCTTCAAGTTTCTTTCAATGTTGTTTTTGTGTTTTTGTGATTGAAGGTGTTTTTTATATCTCTCTGTTAAGACATCCTTAGAACAAACATCACAACGTTTTGTTTCTCGTTCAAATGGACATATTTGTCTGAAAAGATTGAATATGTCTTTGTTAGTTTGAAGGTGTTTTTTATAACATTTATATTCATGATTACAAATGTTCCAGAATGTTGCATTCAATATATATATATATATATATATATATATATATATATATATATATATATATATATATATATATATATATATATATATGTTGTTCATCTTTCGGCTGCTCCCGTTAGGGGTCGCCACAGCGGATCATCCATTATGATCCGCATACTGATTTGGCACAGGTTTTACGCCGGATGCCCTTCCTGACGCAACCCTGGTCGCCTCTTACGACACAGGGATCAGGATTTGGGTTTCGCCATGATTCCGGGCTGCTCTACACCCTGCCCAGTGCAGAGCCCCCGTCCTCAAGCGATCCTCCAACCCAAGCCTCCGAGTAGCCGGATTACAGGCGCACGCCACTACGCCCGGTGCATTCAATATATATATATATATATATATATATATATATATATATATATATATATATATATATATATATATATATATATATATATATATATATATATATTTTTTTCAAATATATATATATATATATATATATATATATATACATATATATCGAAAAACTTTGCATAAAATAAAATTTTCTTGATGAAAATCTCACAGTAATTTATAGTTGCTTTTCCTTTTAACTAAAAATTTCTTGATGAAAATGCTGTTTAATTCATAGGTGAATCTGTGCTTAATACCATTTTACCAACCAACATTAGAAATAGCACGACATTTGAAGAAAAACACGAAGCGGATCGAGAAATGTTGTGTAATTTGTCTTTGATACAAAATCCAACCTTGAGAGAAAAAGTTGATCGGTTCATCATTAAGAAGATGATCAGTGCAAAATTGAGACTTTGACTTGGAAATTCAAAAAAAAATTATCGGCTCTCATGATATCATTAAGATTGAAGAGCAATGAGCTGACAAATTGCATAAACCAATAATCACAAAGTTTAATGGAAGGAAGATTTATTCCAAAGAAATTTATTATATCTGGTCTGCTGATTTGATTAAATTCAATAATGATGAGGTGTACAAATATGCTTTAACCATTATTGATTTGAGGAGTAGATATGCATGGGTTGTTCCTTTGAAAAACAAAAGAGGTAACACTCTTATGTTGGCCTTCCAACAGATATTTACTAAAAGCAAGAGATATCCTAAAAAAAATTGTGGACTGATAAGGGCACAGAGTTCTACAACAAAACATTTATGAATTTTCATAAAGATAACGGTGTTACATTATACAGCACCTTTAATGAAGGAAAAGCGGTTGTTATTGAGCATTTCAATGGTACTTTAAAAGAGAGACTATATAAAAAAATTCACTCATCTTGATTCTCAACAATATTTATCTTTGATTCAGGACATTATAGATAAGTACAACGATATGATTCATACTGCAAGAAAATCCAAGCCATCAAACACATTTACAAAATTAGAATATGAAGAAGAGATTTGTCTGATAAAGCCTATGTTCAAAGTTGGTGACATCGTAAGAATATACAGGTGGAAATCCGATTTTGAAAAAGGTTCCACTTAACGATGGGCAAATCAACTTTTTAAATCGTTGATGTAATTGATACAGTTCCTTTGATTTACAAATTAATGATTTAAAAGGAGAAGACATTTTAGGTTCATTTTATTTTCAAGAATGACAAAAGACAAAGATAATAAATAAAATAAAATATAATAATTCAAAAATTGATTTCACCCCATTTTTAACTCTGCCTACACAAACCACACCCATGCAAGCCACACCCACACAAGCCACAATCACGCACCACAACCACATCCATCATATCCACAACCATACACCACATCCTCATCCATTATTCAATGATTAGTTTATTAGTTCGCCGCACACAATGCGTTTAATTAATTTAAAAATTCACTCCGCCCCCCCTTCTTTATATCCACCCACACCCTCAAAATCCACAGCCATGCAAGCCACACCCACACAATCCACACCCCTTCATCCCACACCCACCTATACAAGCCACACCCAAACTTCCCACACCCATATACCCCATCATCTCCACCACCCCTTTATCCCACCCCCACTCACACAAGCCACACCAATGCAAGTCACACCCACACAAGCCACACACATGCAAGCCACACCGATACAAGCCACACCCACACAATTCATACCCCTTCGTTCCACCCCCACCTATACAAGCCACACCCAAACTTGCCACACCCATATACCCCTTCAGCTCCACCACCCCTTCATCCCACTCCCACTCACACAAGCCACACCAATTCAAGTCACACCCACACAAGCCACACACATGCAAGACACACACACCCACCCTTGACCCACCACCCATTCATCCCACACCCACCCTTCCCCACCCACCCGAGCCACATCATATATCCCATCATCCACTCCCCTTGTGCACCCCCAATCTTGACCCATTGCCCCACTCATCCAATCCCCACCCTTCCCTACACACACGGGGAGGGTAGGGGTGGGATGAGGGGGGCAATGGGTCGTTGGGGGGAGCACACCTTCCCCCTCCCCCTCCCCCTTCTTTTTGCACCACATTTATCCTTTTTTGTTATTAAAAATTAAATAATTGTAAGCAAAACAGATATAATTAATACTTAAAACAAACAATATATTGCACATTGAAATACCTACAACAGATTGTATAATATAATGTTTGTTTGAATGAGAGAGTGAGGGGTCTTGAATATATAATCTGAGTGTTTCTTTCCTGTTAAAAGACACACACAGGAATTAATATTATATGACACATCTCTGAATACCGCAGGAGGTATCAGAGTCCATCGTTATGTCAATATATAAATATATCCTAACTCTCGTACATTAGCTTCAGTCAGAGAGATAAATAATGAATTACCTGGGGTTGCCTCTGATGACTGTTTGGAACAAGAGGCAACATATCTGAACTTACTTCGTAAATGACACTGTAAAAACATATATTTTATTATTTGTAATACCCTTCAAGAAAATCTTCAAAGGGCTTTGAAACATTGGGTAAATTCTGTGATGTCGGAGGTCTTGGAGGTATTCATCGCGGAGGCAGGTTATTCATTCATTTCTTGAGTTCATTGTGAAATTCCTGACGAACGAACTGGGTTTCTGTCAGGATATCATTCAGAGCTTTCCATTTCTTGTGGAGATAATTAGCATAACAATTCACCTGGTGTGTGAGTGAGTTTGAAATGCTGAAATAAACAGGAAAAGAAATAATTAGTCATATAATTAATCATATACAGAGACATGACAGAAGCAAATAGACACCTTAAATTTATTCATTTCATCTGTATAAAGCAAGTTTTACTCAGTGATTTGTACTAGTATTCAACTATTTATTTGCAGAAACAAGTTCCTGGGTCTTGTAAGACAATTAACTATGCCTCAAACCCAGGGAGCACATGACCTTTGAGATTTTCAAAGAGGATGAATTGTTGGCCAATCGGAATGGAAGTCAGCCAGTCAGATATCTCAGAACGTTGGCATTCCGCTTTTTCCCCTCAATTGGGTGATTGTGCAATTCACCAGCGAAGGCAAGGAATCCACAGCTTCCTGTTCTGGTCGACCTGGGCCCTCAAAAGGATGTCTTCTAGCTGTCAAGCAGTCCATTGAGAAAACTCCAGGTTGCAAGGCAGCAGATTATGCGAGGAGGACCAAGCTAGCTCAAAAACTGCCATGCGATACCTTCATGAACTTGGCTACTATGGGAGAGCAGCGAGGAGAAAACCTCTTCTTCGACCATCCCAAATTCAAAGGAGAAAGAAATTGGCTGACGAGATGGCCATCAGACCCTTGGAGTTTTGGCAAACTAAATTTTTTTTCGGATGAGTCCCAATTTGCTCAATTTCTGAGAGTCGATGCGTATGGGTCTGGAGGCTCCCCATTCAACAGTTCTCTTTGAACCGATTGCAGCCAACTGTCAAACATGGTGATATTTCAGTGACGGTGTGGGGAGCAATCTGGAGCATTGGTCGGTCAGAGCTTGTGGAGTGTGTTGGCAACATCAACTCTATGATAGTGTTACAAATTTGGAATTCGATTGCACACAACATAGAGGTTCCTTTAGTCAGCTATGTCGATAAGTGCTTGTTCCCTAGATAGCTCACCTTCCATTGTTTAAATGTTTAGAAATCGATGAATGCGCTGCATGATTTAATTTAATAGTTAAAGAGCGATCCCAACACAATGCAGATGTCCCTCCCCCTCTTCTGCGAAGAGGAAGAAGAGCCCTTCTGTCCCGTGATTCATGATGTCAACAACTCCCTCCCACCCGTGGTTGAGCGGGGGATGGATCACGAGGGCATGAGTCACGCCGGGCACGGGGAAAGGGGGCGGAGAAGGATAAAGAGGAGATCCTTTCTTTTGTTCGTGTTTGGAGTGGGGGAGTGGTCGTTCAGCAGGCCGTCAGGTCCTGCTTGGCTTGGGTTAGGGTTGAGGCTTTTGGAAGCTTTTTGCTTCTGCAAAGGAGTTGTTCAGCAGAGATTCGGGTCCTGCTTGGCTCGGTAGGCTTTTGTAGAGCTGCTTTGTTTTGGAAGGAAGTTGAGCCGGTTGCTCGACTCAAGCTGCGAGTGGTGGCTTCTTCTTCTTCTTCTTCTTCTTCTTCTTCTTCTTCTTAGTTCGTGGAGCTCTTTGTTCTCTGTTTGGTTCCCGGCTTGGTGCGACTCATCGACCTCTACTTGGAGGTGGTTCCTTGGGGAAGTGACGCATCAACGGGAAAGATCGGCGCCTCGTCTCACCAGCATGTGTTGAGAAGCGCGGGAGGATTCGCGGGAGCTTGGGAAGGATCGCGGCTCACGCGATTGGATCCAGCTCGCTCTCGCTGGAGCCCGGGTCCGAAAAAACTTGAAGACCACACGAGGTGGAGAGGTTCGAGATAAGCTCTGGGTTTCAGCTCACCTGTCCTCCGAGCTGGAGCTCGTTATTAAAGGCCTCAGCCACCATTTAGTGTGTGTGTGTGTGTGTGTGTGTGTGTGTGTGTGTGTGTGTGTGTGTGTGTGTGTGTGTGTGTGTGTGTGTGTGTGTGCATACGTGTGTCCGTTGTCCCATCTAATAAGTAGGAAATTGTTAAGTGCTTTGTGTGCTGTAAATGTTTGCATTGCATTTCGTACAGTCGGAATATTTCTGCTCTTACGTGCTTCCCTAGTTCCCCATTATTATTAATAAATACCCCAATTGTTAAATGTTTTCAGCACGTTGCGTCGATTCTTTCATTGACTGAGCATTTCGTGTGTTGGTAGTAAGAAAGCCGTTGGTTTGCCGTAAAAGGGGGACATTTGGAGCGACGGTTCTCGGCGATTAGGTCGCTCGGAATCGCGCATGGGACAGGCTCGCCTCAGCGGTTTGTTCCGTAAGAGTTCCGTCGAGGGTGGAATACCCCGGTAGTTGGATCACCTGGGTATATAGGTACATTGAAGATTGGCAATCGACCCTACCCCACATGATCTGCCCATTGGCATATTTCGGTTCTTGTACAAGGACCCGTCTCTCGGACTTATCCGGCCGGCGATCTATATTCCGGGCGATCGGTCGGGCCGACTCGACTTGCGGCTCCATTCAGCGTGGTCGTTTTGCGGCTGACCCTGGCACTGTAACAATATACATTTCTATCCTTTACAAGGATTGACCAGGAATTATGGCACAGGAGGAGGCCATTCTGCCCATCATGCCTGCGCCACACCAATACCAGATTTAATCAATCCATTGATACCCTTCCCTTAGTGTGTGGCCATTTTGGCAGCTACACTGGTACTCATTTTGTCTACCGCGGAAGGATGACAGGCTGAGTCAACCCCTGGTGTTAATTCAGTGGCACAGGGCTTGAACTCATCTCTCTCTCTCTCTCTCTCTCTCTCTCTCTCTCTCTCTCTCTCTCTCTCTCTCTCTCTCTCTCTCTCTCTCTCTCTCTCTCTCTCTCTCTCTCACGCACACGCACACGCATACGCATACGCATACGCATACATACACATACACACGCATACATACACATACACACGCATACATACACATACACACGCATACATACACACACTTGAAACTTTCCAATGTTGTGATGGGTCATTATATTCTTCCTCAGATGAAAGATGGTTCATCTCTGTTAGGTCAAACATTTGGTCATAAAGCAAATTATCGTTCATCTCCGTCAGTCAAATCTTTTTTGATTGAGAGAAATGCCTCACTTTTAAAGCATGTTTGAAGAAGTGAGAAGCAGTCGATTTCCCAGAATCACTGGGTCCGGATGAAAAACAGGAAAGAGAACAATGGGAAAAGTTTGGGAAAATAACCAAGTTTAGAAATGCTGTTTCTCACTTCCTCAAAAATTTAATGTGTTCATATTTGAGAAAATGTTTGAGTCTGGAAATTATTTTATAACAGACGAGTGTTACAATTTTTTTTTCTAAAATAGAACATGAACAAATATTTATTGACTCTCTATATAAGTTTAATGAACATGAGTGCTACCAAAAAACATCCTCAGACAAGAGCTTTAAGAGAGGTTTTTCATTTCATCTTTGCTCAACAAATAAAAGTACAGGTCGAAAGACGAGTGTATTTAAAGAGACCATGAACTTTCAACTTTACCTTGAATGTATATGGAAGAGAAAGGATGTTAATAGAGAGATTGATCTTATTAAAACTCACAAGCACGAAATATTCTCAGATTTAGTAAGAAAGCTCAAACGGCATTTTATGATATATATATATATATTTCCAGATCTGGAAAAAAATAATAGACCACTCCCCAAAAAATTTCAATCAGCATCTCGACATGTATGGCAGCCATTCCATGCCAGTGTCTGTTGAATTCCAACACAGGCACACCTCATTCTACTTAGTGAGGTACTGATTAGGTGATCACCTGAAACGAATCTTATTTAACATGGAAAAGTATAAAAACCACTGCTGTGGTCATCACTTTCCTCTTGCAAATAGGGCCAGCTGGATGGTAAAAACAGTGTGAGTAGTACCTCAAAAGTAATTGGAATCAAAACAATAACTATTGACCATGCCAAAAGAGTTGAAAAGAAAAGTTTTGAGTGAGGAAAAGAAGGGTTCAATTCTGATTTTACTGGCAGAAGGATACATTGAGCATCACGTTGCTTCCATCCTTAAAATTTCAAAGACGGCGGTTCCTAAGAACAAGGTCAAGCAGCAGACATTGTGGACAACAAAGCTATAGACTGGCAGAGGGCGAAAACGACTTTCCATTGACCGGGATGACCGCCAACTCATTCAAATGTCACTCAACAACTGTAGGATGACATCAACGGACCTACAAAAAGAATGGCAAATGGCAGCTAGGGTGAAGTGCACGGCGAGGATGGTTCGAAACAGGCTCTTAAGGGCAGGGCTGAAGTCGTGCAAAGCTAGAAAAAAGCCCTTCATCAATGAGAAGCAAAGAAGAGCCAGGCTGAGGTTTGCAAAATACCATAAGAATTGGACCGTAGATGACTGGAGTAAGGTCACCTTTTCTGATGAGTACAATTTTCAGCTTTGCCCAACACCTGGTCATCTATTGGTTAGACAGAGACCTGGAGAGGCCTACAAGCCACAGTGTCTCACACGCACTGTGAAATTTGGTTGAGGAGCGGTGATGATCTGGGGTGCTTCAGCAAGGCTGGAATCGGGCAGATTTGCCTTTGTGAAGGACTCATGAATCAAGCCACATACAAGATTGTCCTGGAAGAATTATAACTACATATACATATATATATATATATACATATACATATATATATATATATATATATATATATATATATATATATATATATATATATATATATATATATATATATAGTCATCCCCTGTTTATTGCGGGGGTTACGCTCCAAACCCACCCCCCCCCCCGCGAGAAGTGAAAATCCGCAATTAATGGATGCCTCCCAAATCGACTCATCTGGTCTGGTCACCTTGTCAGTGATTGGGTTTGAGGTGCCGGAGATCCACTCGTCTGGTCTGGTCGGTTTGGCAGTGCTCGTCCAACTGTGGCAAACCTTTTTCCTTCCCGAAGCATATCGAGCACCTTAACCTTCTCCTGGAGCGTGAGTACCTTCCTCTGGCGCTTTGGTTCCTCGCCAGAAGCCTTAGAAGATGCAGGGCATTAGGGCGGCATCATAGGGCTTGGAGAAAAAATGTAGAAAATATGATAAGTTCACAAGCGAAACTTTGTCTCGTGCATTGTGTGACTAGTGAAGTGCCACGCGTTATAATTTATTGCTTAAATAATTTATACTTTACATATTATTACCGCGATACACCGGAGGAATCCGCAGAAAAAATTAGTTAGGTTCCAAGGGAAAACCCGAGACGAACCGGGGGCGCGATAGGTGTACCGCGATATAACGGGGGATTACTATGTGTGTGTATATATATATATATATATATATATATATATATATATATATATATATATATATATATATATATATATATATATATATATATATATATATATATATATATATATATATATATATATATAATTTTTTAATATGTATGAGTCGTACATATATGGGGTTTCTAAGGCAACCATGCAAATGAATGGGGTGAAGGGGAAAAAAACTCTTTGAATTGATCCCGAAAACCCCTTAACAGGAGTCTAATTCCTCCCCTCCCCCCCCCCCCCACCCATACAAATGTATAGGGAGAACTCTCTGACTCGAGACCCATCAGAACAAAAAGAGGAGAATGATTTTCTGCCATACAAACTCATGTTAAATTTAGACTGTCTCAGGGCCCCAAAAATCTCATACAAATTAATAGGGGAAGCTTTCTTGCTCAAGGCTCATTCAGTTAAAACAGGAGAATAATTTTCTCTCCCCCCTCTGACTCTCGGTCCATGGGGTCAAAAGAAGAGATCGATCTCTCCCCCATTACTTACTCCATTCAAAGAGTGAGCCAATGAATATTTGATCATGTTTCACTTCAGGTAATAAATTAATTTTTCGATTACATTCATTGCCATCGAGTATGTTCACAAATATTATTTTAGAACTTAGTTCTTGGTCTAAATATCTTTGATGAGCAGAAATAAAATGATAAACCTCTCTCAATGCTCTTGTTTGACCACCTCCTGAGCCACATATCATTTTGAGATTATAGTAAATTGTTTTTCCATTGTTTACTTGATAACCCTCAAAGTTTTCAGTCCACTCAAGGATATTTATTTTTTTTCTTTACATCCTCCAACTTATTTTTCATTAAATTTATCCGCTTATTTGTTTTATCTACTTTTACCCCGGTTATTTCTTCAATAAGGCTTATTTGATATTTCTCACATTCTTTATGTTTTCCATTGAAATACGAAGGTTGATTACATCTCCACTCTTTGGTTTGGATATTGCTTGGTTCTATCATTTATAAATCAGTTAAAGATGGTAGTAGTCCCTCAGCACTTATACTTATAACCATAAGGGAGACGATTAATTGCATTCTTTAAAATATATATTTTATCATCAAAAGCTCCTAATGCTTTCTTATTTGTCTCTTCTGTATATAATTGATGTTTATAACTTCTTATTGTTTTCATTTTTCTGTACTCTTCCTTCTTTAAGGTTAAACAGTTGTAATAATGTTTAAAGTTTATTGTTTCCTTGATTATATTTTTCTTTATTCCCTTTAGCTTCTTATCACATCTTTCAATGTTATTGTCAATATATGTAAAAGCATAAGTCTTTGTTCTCAATCCTAGAAATCCACTCATAACCTTCCCACCCATTTCATCTTTAAACTTATCAATAACCTTTGTGTTATTTGATGAAAACAACACATCACCAGGTTTATAACTACTTGTATCATACATATCAATATTATCACTCATATCCTCAAATACATCACTTGTCTTAATTTCTAATAAAAAACGATCGGTATCCATATATAACAATGACACATTATCCTTATACTTTATTTTTAAATGATTATAGTAATAGTCATACATTAACGACTTTAACAAGTCAATAATCGATGTTCCGATATAAATGGGTTTATTCATTTTAATACTCTTTTTTTTTTCAAATGAATAGCCAAAAGTTCTCTGAAAATACCTCCGCTCGTTCAAAATTTGGTCTATTAATTAACTTTGAAGCCTATTTCCAAGATGTAGAAAGTCTTATGTTTTGTCAATTCCTAATATTTTCCATGGTCTTTCCAATTACGGCATTATTCGTTAATTTATAAAAGTTCTTCTCAAAATTTGTTTCTGCGTTTGTTCTCGTTTTTTTTGTATTAACATCAATATATTTCTGTAACCAATGACTTTGTTTAAATTTCAAAATCCTATGAATTTTCCTCACTCTCAACCCAGCAGATAAATATTGTCTCAAGTTCCTTTGATGAAAAACATAACTTTATTTATCATTTAATGTAGTAATTTGTTTTTCTGAAGATTTACCTTTTATATTAATTGACTGTTGGTAATCACTTAACCATTCTTTTCTCGAACTTTCTTTATCGGAGGCAGAGGGTAGGTCTTTATGTTTATTATGAAGTTCTTCAGGGTATTTAAATCAACCTCAAAATAATATCCAACTTCAGCCTCATCCAATTATTTTTGAGAGGAGATAACAATATCAAGTACAACTTTTTCATAATGTTTTTCTTCAACCCATTTAAGTTCCCCATAAGTTAAAGATTGAGACATGGCCCACCCATACAAATTGTTAGCATCATCATGCATCAAGTAAGAGGTGTCTTCATTCTTATTTTAATCAGGAATATATTTGTTATTTGCTTTAGCATATCTCTTAGAACATACTTGATATATTCCTCCTCTTTTATCCTCCTCCATCATTAAAAGCATATCTATATCACTGTTTAATTCCAAATTTTGTTTTGTCATTTTTAACATAGCACTCCAAGCCAAACCCGGGCCATGTAATAGTGATCGGGGTCTAATCCATAAGAATTTTTATTATGACAGACTGTTCTAAAAGTTTCAAACACATCACTTAATAACAGTACATCAGTTTTAAGATAAAAATCATGATATTCCCCAAGATTCTTTATATTAAACTTCTCCAAAACCTTTTTAGCTTGTGTATAATCTTCATCAGAAATATGAGTATTATTTAACTTTCCATTGAAACTTTCCCTTGAGGGAAGTTGTGTTTCTTTAAACTTCTCAAATGAATCCACAAAGTCAAAGGGATATATTCCCTTTTGTGATAGGAGCTCAATCTCTTCTTGATTTGAGAAATATGATTGAAGACAAGGGAAGTTTTTACTCTTTGATGATAACACAGATAATGAATCTCCCATAAACGTGTATGTGTCAAGGAAAATTATATGGGTTATGGGGGATGTATAAATCATTTTTATGAATGAGATGTATTTTTGATCTGTGTTTGGAATGGAGAAAATATTTCCAAATGTCTTTGAAAGTTCATTTATTTTGTTCTAATTATTATATGTCTCATATTGAGCGTTGTGAAGAAAGACAGGAATAAAATTTGGAGTATTGTAATTAATATTACAACAAGAATGAGAGGGACCTCTATATTTACCAGCAAGATGACAGTGATCCCTAACCTTGGCCTCTCCCTCAATTTCCTCATCACAAATATGACAGCTACTGTTCTCTGTAAATTCCTCTTCCTGTTCCTGTGTTATTGGCATTGATTTTTAGGTTTTCACCATTATTTCTCTTCGACTTATGCAATCTTTTTCCAATCGTCTTACAAATTCCTCTGAGGCATCTTCCTCCTACAAAGTTCTAACTTGTTGTATTTAGCACCAACAGCTGATTTGATATAATAACAGAAAGCACAAGGAGTATGTTTTTGGTATATATTTGTGTATGATTTATATGGATTTGGAGAAACAGTTTCTATCTTTTCAAGGATACTTTCACAAACGGCATATATCTTTGAATGATATGTTTGAAGCTGCTTTTGGTAAATTAATTACGGTTGATTTATAATTACTGCAATATTTTGAATGTTGATTTAATCCTTCTTTTGTGTGAAAGGAGTTGAGGCATCTCTTACAGTGATACGTTTTACATTTTCTCTTATATATTTGTGATTTGGTTAATCTCGAGAAATTTTTGATGAAAGCATAACATGATTTTTTTCCTCTGAAGTAAAGTGGAGAAGATCAATGTGTGTGTCATCATTTTTACAGTTGTTTGAAATTTTTAATATCTGAACTTTGTTTGTATCCGTTAATCCATATATATTAACAGATAGATTATTCATTTCTCAAATTAAGGAATATCTCTCAATGACATTGGAAACTTTAAATCTTTAACATTTAATGCATTCTCGTATTTCATATAATGTTTAACCCTTTCAGGATTCCATTGTGGAGGATATGTGAGCAAGAATGGACAATAGAAAACATTTATTATCTTTATTTTGAATATTAACAACCGCTTTCTTAAGTTTTATCTTTTTTGGTCAATCAATATAAGAAGAAAGTTGAAGAGAATCTGATTTTAAGATGTGTATATCTAAAAAGATTATTTTTGTGATAGTAAATCCACGACCTACTACAGTGTTATCAACATCTTGTTCTTGTCTCTGGAGATCATCGTAAACATCACATCTTACAAAATCTTGAAATGATGAGATAAAGTCAGGGGTTGTCCTCATAGAGGGAGTAGTTTCATCGTCTTGTCTTACCATTTTCAATTTTACTCCCATTAAAAACGTTAAAGGTTTCATTTCACTTAAGGTGGTTTTAATTGTAATTTTATTACTTTGTTTAACCATATCAGCAGCTTTCATGATTGAGAATGGTCTAGGGTCTTGAAAGCGAAACAATCTTATTTTTATATGGCCTTCAAATGCTTCATCAGTGTTTTCAATGGATAATTTAGTGGCATTCCTCCCTTTCATCATTGTTCTTGTGTTTGCGTGATTGAAGATGTTTATTATAATTATTTTTAAGAATATCATTATCACATCTATCACAATGTTTTGTTTCTTGGTCAAGTGGAGATATTTGTCTGAAGAGATTGAATGTGTGTTTGTTGGTTTGAAGGTGTTTTTTATTATATTTATATTCATGATTATAAACATCTCAGTACATTGTATTCACCATTTTTATATAATAAAACTTTACTTAAAGTAAAATTTTCTTGATGAAAATTTCGTTTAATTTATAAGTGAATCCCTGTTTAAACAAATTTATCCTCCAACTTTTTTCACTTAATAAATACAATGTTTCAAGAAACAAAAGACAAGTATTAATCAATCTCTTCATTTGTAAAAGATACTGACAAATATGTCAAGGATGTAAAATTGAACAAAGATAATTAAAACAACTATTGGATAAAAACAATTATGGTAAATAATATGAGTTCTTCAATTTCCTTCACTGAAAGAGCTTTTAGTATACCTGGAAGAACATCAATTAAAGTATCTCCAACAAAAGTTTCTCCTCTCCTTCTGGCAAAATATTCAAAACTCGAAAAAACAATGAAACAAGAAAAAGTATCAAACTAGAACGGGCACTCAAAGAGCGCATACCTTCACCGCCACTACTTTTTTTGTTCTTGGTATGAGTATGGGGAACTGGTTTCATATGAATGGTCTTATGACACAAACCACATATCTATAATGTCATGACCCCACCCCCCCCGACTTTCAGGGGCTATGGACTAAACAACAATCAACTCACGTCGTTTTAGCGAGTCTTCGCTTGCAAGCTCGATGAATACAACGTTTCATCAAGAGAAGGTAATCTCGTTTGATGCTGGTTTCATGCAAATCGAATAAGAATTGACTGAGTTATGTCGAAAACCGCATATTTTTCAAGGGCGTGACCCCCCCCCCCCGACATTTCATCATTATATTTATATTCATGATTATAAACATCGCAGTACATTGTATTCACCATTTTTATATAATAAAACTTTACTTAAACTAAAATTTTCTTGATGAAAATTTCGTTTAATTTATAAGTGAATCCCTGTTTAAACAAATTTATTCTCCAACTTTTTTCACTTAATAAATACAATGTTTCAAGAAACAAAAGACAAGTATTAATCAATCTCTTCATTTGTAAAAGATACTGACAAATATGTCAAGGATGTAAAATTGAACAAAGATAATTAGAACAACTATTGGATAAAAACAATTATGGTAAATAATATGAGTTCTTCAATTTCCTTCACTGAAAGAGCTTTTAGTATACCTGGAAGAACATCAATTAAAGTATCTCCAACAAAAGTTTCTCCTCTCCTTCTGGCAAAATATTCAAAACTCGAAAAAACAATGAAACAAGAAAAAGTATCAAACTAGAACGGGCACTCAAAGAGCGCATACCTTCACCGCCACTACTTTTTTTGTTCTTGGTATGAGTATGGGGAACTGGTTTCATATGAATGGTCTTATGACACAAACCACATATCTATAATGTCATGACCCCACCCCCCCGACTTTCAGGGGCTACGGACTAAACAACAATCAACTCACGTCGTTTTAGCGAGTCTTTGCTCGCAAGCTCGATGAATACAACGTTTCATCAAGAGAAGGTAATCTCGGTTGATGCTGGTTTCATGCAAATCGAATAAGAATTGACTGAGTTATGTCGAAAACCGCATATTTTTCAAGGGCGTGACCCCCCCCCCCCGACATTTTACCCCAACCGGTGACATGTGTTATGACGTCATTGTGTCACAAGATTGGGCATTAAATTCTGAAAATTTTGGTGCTGGGTTCATGTAAAGCGGACAAGAATTGACCGCGTTATGACAAAAACCGCATATTTTTCAAGGTCGTGACCCTCCCTGACCTTTGACCCCTAACCGGTAACAAGCGTATGGGCGTCATTGTGTCATATTGCATATCACAAGATGAGGCGTTGAATTCTGAACATTTTGGCGTTAGTTGCATGCAAATTGAATAAAAATTGACCATGTTATCGTAAAAAGACAATTTTGACCTTTTCGTGACCTTGACCTTTTACACGAACGATCCCAAAATCTAATCGAATGCTTCATGGCTAATAACCAATCATCCCACCAAATTTCATGCAATTCGGTTTAATACTTTTTGAGTTATACGAATCACAAGATTACAAATAAATAAATAAATAAATACACACCGACCAAAACATAACCTTTCGCAGAATGTGAAGGTAAAAATAAAAACCTTATGGATGAAGCTTTAGAAAGAAAAGATTAGACCATCTGTAATATGCAAGGAGAAATTTGTATTTTTTTCAACAATCCTAAATAATGTAAATCCTGATGAAATAAAGGATGTTATTATAGCAGGTGAAATGACATTTCGTTCAATTGTAGTTAAAAATCATTTTAAAATTACTTTTAATATTAAAAATGTAGTAGTTGAATCTGTTAATGAAAAACAGTATATAGATAGAGATGGTAATGTTTTTTCTACAAATTAAATAGGAGTCATTATTCAACTGAAGATTTTGAAGATTATGAGAGTGATTATGATAACAAGAGTTTGTGTTCAAACGACAGTTAAGATACCGAGAGTTTGTGTTCAAACGATAGGAATGAAAGTAGTTTTATAGAAGATTGTGAAAGAATGAAAGATGATAACGAAGATGAATTTCAGTTTTAGTAAAGTTTTACTTTATAAATATGAATAGTTTGCTCGATTTTGAGCCTCTTGAATTCCCTGATTCTCCATATGACAAATTTGAGAATTGTCCTGTGTTTGAATGACGGGGATTAAACACAGAGTCAAAAGCCTATAAACAATGTATATTCTGTGATTATGTTCTAATTAATGATAAGAAAAAATATAAAAAGGAAAATAATTCTTTTAGATTTACACCAAAAATGAATTACTTTACAAGATTGATTAGAGAAATGAATGTAAAGTATGAGGGTGATAACACACCTTTCCTTATAAGGGAATAAACTGAACATATTAGAGAAATGTTCACAGGATTGTTGTTATATATTATTCATGGATGTGATTTTCAGGGAAATATAAACACAAGATATTGCATAAATAAAATAATGGATTATCTTGAAATTAAACCTGAACTTAGGATAAAATATAGTTCCTAAAAAGCCAATAATAAATTAAATAACCTGTTTTCCAAATATAAAAATGATTGATTTTTTACCCATTTGGGAAAAAGATGAAATTTAACAACAATAAAAATCTCCCAAATTCATAAAGATGCCTCATAGTTGGTTCAAGCGAATGTGGAAAAACCTGTTTACTTTTGAAGATGCTCCTGACTCCCAACTTTTTAGATTATGATAATTTAATAATTTTCACAAAGTCGCGTTTTCAACCAGAGTGTCAACTACTCTCACAAGGTTTAATGCTGGTCTTCAAAAAGAAGATATAATCGGTTTATTTACCTTCAAAAAACCTAAATGATTATAACATTGAAGATATAATACAACTATTTTGTGATACACAGAGATGTAAAAATAAATCAAAACCGATAACTTGTATTCTTCATGATAATATGGATGATATACCGTCTCCCCAAGATTTGGATAGATCAAAAAAGAATCTCGTTATCTTTGATGATTGTGTTAATGAGAGAAACCAAACGGTAATGGACAGCTACTACACAAGAGAGAGAAATTCTTCTTGTAATTGTATTTATCTTAGTCAATCATACTTTCAACTTCCTCATCGTTCCATCAGAAACAATGCTAATACTTTTATTTTATTCAAGTTAAATTCAATAGATATAAACAATTTTTGGAGAGATAATTGTTATACATTATGCAGTGAAAAGGAATTTGGGGATTATATGAAGCACACGACTGAAAAATAGAAGTATATTGTTGTGAAACAAGATGAGATATTAAATTATATTTTCCAATAAATAAATGGATGCAAAAGAAAGAGCAAGAAGATTTAAGGAACATCAAGAGTTGGTTTCAAAAGTTGTGAAACAACATGAAGACATAAAGAAGAAACACAGACAGAAACTAATGGGTGAAGAAGTATTTGAAAGAAAACAAGAGAAATTATTTAAACCACTTTTAAAACTTCCAAAGAAAAAATTATTGATGTTTCCACAGTTCCCACAATAGAATATACTCCTAAAACACTTCAAATGATAAAAGATTTCAGTGAAATGACGGAGGAAGAATTAGAGCAGATAGGAGAATTACAATATGATGATGAAGGATTATTTCAACAACTGGAAGAGAATAATCAACTCCCTGATTATATTGTGAATGCTCTTCAAAACAATGAATATTCAGCAGATTCAAAAACCAAAGCAGGACTCATCCCAACAAAACAACCAGCAATATTTCGTCTTGTTCAAGAAAAGGTCTTGATATTTAATTATGAATTAAAGCTCTTGAGTTCTGCTCAACCCCCTGTTAAACTAACTCCGAGATCAATGTTTCTTCTCACAAAAGATGGAAGACAAAATTCAACTGTGAGGTATGAATCAAAGTATATTGATCAGCCATTGGATATGAAAAATAATGATGATAGAGTATATATTGATCTGCTGAACACTGTTAATTATAGGGTTAGTATTTCTGGTAAATGTAGGAAGAATGAGAAGGAGAAACACATTATTCAGGCTTTAAGTATCCTTGATTCAGGTGTTAGTTTTCTTCCAAATGACCCATCACAATTAGTTAATAGACTGTTATTGTTTTTAGGTAGTAAGAAGGCTGGAAATAACAATTGTTTTAATGAAGCATCAGCCATTTTAGAACAGTTGATGAACATGAAAATAATTTATCAATAGAAAGACATTTTATCTCATATAAAATAAGATGAGAAGCACAATCCTGAGTTTTAATTTCACAACAAGCGACCACACATCTTCATTCCCATACCCACAACAACTTGACCCAACAAAAGAATATGAGGCATCTTTATTGTCCATGAAAACTTATAATACCTTATTTAATATAACTGAGAAAAATGACAAGTTTAGTTATAATCCGGGAAGTGGATACAAAAACGATAACAGTCTCACCCGGAGCATATGAGATTTCTCAAATATGTTGCGAAATTATTTGTCTTATGAAAGAACAGGGTGATGCACCAAAAAAATATTGTTATAGATATTCAAAAGCATATTCCAAATCAACGATTAAACTTAAAAATAACTACAAGGTTGATGTCACATTTGATAATTCATTTAGAGAATTATTGGGTTTCTTCTCAAAAAAGATTGAAACTAATGGGACGTTTTACAGTGATAATGTCATTCAAATATCATCAGGAATAAATTCGGTGTTAATTCACTGTGATTTGATTGATGGTGATTATAATGATGGAATAAAAACGAATACAATATTTTCATTCAGTGCATACTCAACCCCAATTGGTTATAAATTCAATATGGAACTCAAAAATTTGGTTTATCTCCCTGTGTCAGGAAAAACTATACACAGAGTAAATTTTAGGATAACCGACCAAGATAATTGCATGATTTCTTTTAATGGAGAAGTTATATCCATCAGAATTCACCTCCGTGAAGTTTTCCAATAAATAAATACGATGGTTATTGTGAGGAAACATGAGTTGGGAAAATATAAAATAATTACAGGGGATGGGATGTTCCTTTCCCCATACTACAAGTGCGAAGGTATGTATCTTGGTAGAGGATACTATAAACTAAAGACAAAGGAGTCTCGGAGATCAATTTAGAGGAGATGGGATAATTGATACTCTAATGGGAATCGGTTCAACTATTCTTAAACATAAAGACCTAATTGGTTCAACTGCTTCTGCTGTGGTAAATGTAGCAGGTGCTATAAAGCGTATAAAAGATGCCCAAAAGGAATCTCATAAATTACAAGCAATAAAAGAAATTAAGAAAGGCAAAACTCACTTGTCTCCTCAAGAACGACAGAAAATAATTTGAATACTTGCATCAGGGTTTCAAAAGTTTTAACATCTTTTTTCCTAAATAAATACAAGTATGGAAGCAATTGATAGTATCTATGATTTGGATGATACTATTGTTATCTCAAACTCCACTAAAAAAGAAGATTACTTCAAGGTAAATGCAATAACTGGAACAGACTGGAATGCAAATGGAACAAAGAGTTTCGAAAAAAATAATCAACAAACCTATTTGAATCTATCCGAAAGTATCTTGTTGTGTAAATTTACATTCACTACGGCTGGGAATAACAAATGCTACACTCGTAAATGATTTCTTCTGGAAAATGTTTGATAGTGTTCATTTGAACATTGGAACACAAGAAGTTGAAGCGGTTGATTATGTCTCTGCTGGATCTGAAATGATGAAATTTACACTATATTCATTCGGTGATGGAATGGGAAAGGGGGCTGTCGAAGGTTTTATTCCTGATATGTCAACGGGAACAAACACAGACCCTGGATATAATCAAAGGAAAGGAATGTATAATGATGATACAAAAGCAGGCAATAGTTTTACTGTGGCAGTTCCTCTTAAACGTATATTTTGATTTTGTGATCATGATAAAGTTCTGTATGGTCTTAAAATTAGATTTCAACCACAAAGGAATGATAATGAAAATAGATTACTTTTTGGTGTTGCTACTGCTTTTGGTGATCACAATAAATTTGTAATTGATGAAATGAGTTGGTATATTAGTGAATATACTCCTAATCTTAAAACAGAAGAGATGTTGAATAGAAGACTTAACTCAAAGAAACCACTCGGTGTATCATACCTCAAATGAAGATGTCAACACGTTAAACTCAACCAATCCACTTACACGTGGAATTTGGGTGTTCTGGAAGGAAAGCCACGATATCTGTGGATCATTTATAAAAAGACAGATGGTGATACTGCAACTGATAAGAATAATGCATTGAGTGATAATGCTAAGGTGAAACAACTTCGTGTTTCTCTCTATGGAACATTTTACCCACGAGATAGATTGGAAATTAATTGGGAAAAAATGATTTTTGTTGAAGCATACAAGTCTTTCCAAAAAGTATGCGAAAGTAATGGAAATAAAGAACCTATTTTGGATATGACAGCATTTAAAAGTTTGAATACAATCTATCCATTTGACCTGAGTGCTCAAAAGGAAACTATAAAGTCTAATCGAGTGGATACTTCCCTGTACATTGAAAGAGGAGAGAGTGAAGAAGTTGATACATATTGTTTGCTTTTGGAAGAAACAGAATTGCAGATTAATACAGATAATGGTGTGATGATTAGTCTCACATAATTTTTTGTTAAATAAATGAGTGGCAAATTACCAACTGTGGTATATCTTAATCAAATCAATCTTCATAAACTAACATCTTGCGTTCAAAATCAAAAGCCTTGTACGATTAACGTTAATACAATTCAGAGAAAAGGAGCAGTAAGAATTGATCTTTTGCTCACAAGAGAACAGGTTAAAATATTGAACGATACTGGCTCACTTAAAATTAAAATTACAAAAGCAATCTTGAAAAAATATTCAATAAGAGAGACGAGTGGAGGATTTCTCCCATTTCTAATTCCTTTATTTGCTGGTTTAAGTGCGGTTGGAGCATTGACGGGTGGTATTTCAACAGCGGTGAAAACTGCCAACGAAAGGAAGGCTCAACTCCGGGCTCAAAAAGCATTGGAAAGACATAACAATGAGTTGGAGAAACAAATTAGTGGAAGTGGTGTAATTGTAGATTTTGCTGAAAAACTTGAAGGTCTGCCTGATAAAGTGAGATTGTTAGTTGGAGATATGCTTTCTTCTATCGCACAAGCAGGTGTAAAATTAACGAAAAGGGGTTATGGATTATATCTTTCTCATAAATAAATGAGCATTGATGAGTGGTTTAAAGAATTTGGAAAGAATACAACATCAAATTTACAACTTGTGAAATATTGTAAAAAATTAAAAATTCATAATGTGGTTATTGGTATGAGAGATGAATTAACAAATGTGCCGAAACATACAAAGAATATTATTATGAACAGGGAAGATAATAATGGGAATGGTTCTCATTGGGTTTGTATTTTTAATAGTCAAGACAAATATTATTTTGATAGTTTTGGTCTTCCACCACCTGTTGAAGTCATAAAATTCTTACAGAATGGTGTTTATCAAACATTTCAAGTCCATGACTTAAAATCCAAGTGTTGTGGTCAATTACGTCTATTTGTGTTATTTCAACTCAACAAAAATAAAAAATTTTATGACATTATTTTAATCTAATATATATGACTTATGTTGGGAAAGATGGTTCTATCTTTGGTGTATCCCAAGAACTGGATATTGAATTATCAAATTATTACACAAAGGCACAGGCTGAACGACATAAATATAATATAACCAAAAATATTAATATGAAAATTGCTTATAAATTAAAAAAATTATCCAAGCCTGACTGACGCGAATGACTTGGTGAGATTAAGCGATTTATCACAATATATATCCTTAAATAAAACGGCTGTGTATTCCAAAGATACAGAAGTCTTGATTTTATCTCCAGGTCATACAGAATTCACAGTTCGAATTAAAATACATTTTTATAAAGAAGGGCGTATCGTTTGCATGAGAATAGAACAATAGGGGTATGATATGAATGATGTAGAAATACGATGTTTTGATGAGATGTAGAAATACGATGTAGAAATACGATGGTGAGGACACACGTTCCGCATGTGATGGGGATAAGTCTTACACACGATATGTGGACGCTTACACACGTCCACAAAGGCGACTTATAAGCTACTCATAAGTCGAAACAGGTCAGGTCAGGTCAGGTATGGGAGCATGTGCCAGAACAGCACGTCGCTGCGTCCACTTTCCGCCGGTACTCCAGGGGCCTCCGTCTGGCCATCCCCCAGGCAGATGCCAGGCCCATCCCCATCTCCTTGAGATGATGGTCAACCTGTTGCAACCATGAGGCACGTGGTCGACCCACTGGCCTCCTCCACTCATGAGACTCCCTCGCTGAGAGAATCTGGTTCGCAGGATCAGAGTCAGGAAAACGAGCCACATGTCCATACAGCCGCAACTGACGCTCACGGACTATGCAGGTAACAAATCTCATCCGAGTCTCTCTCAGCAACCGCTCGTTGAACACAAAATCCGACCAGCGATAGCCAAGGATTCTCCGAAGAGACCTGGTACCAAAGGAATTAAGTCTCCGTCTCAGATCCTTGGTCAGAGTCCAAGTCTCGCACCCATAGAGCAAGACTGGAAGTACCAAGGACCTGAAGACTCGGACTTTCATCCTCCCGCACAGGTACCGGCAGCGCCACACCCCATGATCCAGTGAATCCATGACTCCCCAGGCCCGACCCAGACGTCTATTGACCTCTGACTCGCAGCCAGCAGAGACATGAATATCACTGCCAAGGTAAGTGAATCTCTCCACGACCTCAACATCCTCACCACAAACAGACACAGACAGGACAGCAGCATCCAAGATGTCACCGAAAGCTTGGATCTTAGTTTTGACCCAAGAAACCCATAATCCCAACGGCTCCAACTCCTCATTCAGCACCTCGAGGGCCCCCAAGAGGATGTCTAAAGTCTCCGCAAAGATGACTGCATCATCTGCAAAGTCAAGGTCCGAGATCTTGACATTCCCAAATGACGCACCGCAGCTTGATCTCTCCGACATCCTCCCTAAAATCCAGTCCATACAAGTGCTGAAAAGTGTGGGGGCAAGTACACATCCCCGACGAACTCCAGTAACAACTGGAAATAAGTCAGAGATGGTACCACCACACTTCACAGCACTCTCAGTACCAGAGTAGAGTTCAGACATCAGATCGAGCAGTTTTGGTGGCACCCCACGAAGACCAAGAATCCTCCAGAGGACATCCCGATTCACTGAATCGAACGCTTTACAGAGATCAACATAGGCTGCAAGCAGCCCCTGCCGAAACTCTCGTCTGCGTTCGGTGAGGACACGAAGTGCAAGGATACGGTCAATCGTTGACCTCTTTGGTGTAAAGCCTGACTGCTCTGGACGCTGGTGCTCAAGCAGATGGTGGCGAACCCTATCGAGAATTATCCGAGCAAAGACCTTGCCCGGCACTGAGAGCAGCGTCACCCCTCGGTAGTTGTTGCAGTCCTGGCGATCACCCTTCCCTTTCCAGAGAGGGACAACAAGGCCCCTCTTCCAGTCGGTTGGGATGATGCCTGTGTTCCAGTCAGAGCACAAAACTGCATGCAACGACACGAGTGCAGCATTTCCACCAGCCTTGAGAAGTTCGGCATGGATGCCACAGATCCCTGGAGCTTTGCCCCGTTTCAACTGGTTCACCGCAGCCCGTGTTTCCACAAGTGTAGGTGGACCACAGTTGATTCGAGGGTCAGCAACAGGGATTGTAACACCCTTGACGTCCAACTCGACAGTTGGGGGATCAGCCTGGTACAACCGCTCAAAGTAACCAGCCCAGCGGGCCTTCACTTCAGACTCCTCTGTCAAGAGCCTACCACTCTCTGCTCGAACTGTAGTGCTCCGAGGGATGGGCTTGGATGAACGTAATGCACGAATTCCCCTGTAAGTGGGAGGAGAATCACCTGTCCACAGGTGATGCTCTACCCCCTCACAGATTCCTCGCACATAGGCCTCTTGTCCACTCTCAGTGCACGTACAGTTTTACGCCTCAGCTCCCTGAACAGCTCAGCTCTGCCATTCAGCCTGGCCCTGCGACTCTGGTCAATGGTATCCAGTGACCCTTGAGAGACAAAATTCTTCTTTGCCCTGCGGTGAGCTCCAAGGCATCCACCGGCAACATCAAGGACGGTGGTCTTGAAGGCGCTCCACAACTCTTCAGGACCCCCCAAAGCACCCAGACCCTCTAAGTGTCCACTCAGCCTGTTCGCAAACTCCTCAGCTACTCTCTCATCCCTGAGCTTGGCAACATCCAGCCTCGTCTGGGATGGTACCATTCTCCAGGATTTAAGGTGCAGCTTTAGAGTTGCTACAACAAGCCTGTGGTCAGTATTGAGGAACTGAGCACTCCGGTAGACCCTGCAGTTCTGGATCATCCTCCAACGACCGTCAATGAGGACATGGTCAATCTCCTTTGCCACACCGCCAGCGTTGGAATACCAAGTCCAGCGATGAGCTTGTGGGCGCTGAAACCATGAACCAGCCACCCTAAGTCCATGACTTCTCACAAAGTCAAGGAACTTAGTGCTATTCTGGTTCATAGTTCCTGACACATGGGGACCAACACACACCTCATAACCTTCCCTATCATTTCCAGTCGATGCATTGAAATCCCCCAAGACTAGAAGTTTATCTCGTCTGGGGCACTGATCAACCACAGACTCAAGTGTGGCATAGAATGCATCCTTCACGGTGAGATCACTCGCCTCAGTCGGAGCATAAACAGAGACCAGGGAAATGACACCTAAGGAGTGACGAATCCTTAATCTCATAATACGCTCGTTGACTGGTGTTACCTCAATTATCATTGGGGTCAGCTTATTGGACACAGCTACAGCAACTCCTTGGGCATGCTAACCATCAGAGCGACCAGACCAATAGTAGGTGTAGCCAACCACCATTATCTCGCCGCAATCCGGTCTCCGAACCTCAGAGAGAGCTGCAATCCCGATGTCCAAACGCTTGAGCTCAGATGATAACAGAGACAGGTGATCATCCTCTCTTAGGGATAGGACATTCCAGGCACCCACCCGAAGGGACCACCTCAGGTTAACCCAAGTAGACCGCCGTCTGGTGGACGACACGGCGTGGTATAATTGGTCATTTAAAATTGACCTTGAAGACCTGGAACAATTAAGTCAGTCTCCTAAGAAAGAATATTATCCACTTGGTCTAGAGAATGAGTTTTGTGGAGCCACGATTAGTAAACAACAAATAAATTAATGTAATCAGGGTAAATATAGTAATGGTTTTGCCCGAGCTTATGTCAAGAAAACAGAAAAAAACAGGATTATTTATAATAAGTAAGGAAATACAAAATGTTTAACTATGGGAAGATGGGGAGGTGTTTCGTGTCATAATATTATTCTAACATATATTTCAAATACATGAATGACGGCAAGAAGGCTTCAAGAAAATTATCATTTCTGTGTCCAAGCATACCTTCAAGAAAAGGCTATTCGGTATTTTAATAAATATGTTCTACAACATAAGAATGACGTATTTTCAATAAAAGATTGGCATTATGCTGATGTTGATAAACTGACAAATTTAGATTTCATTAGAATGTTAAATAATGAAAAATATATGAAGTTAAGAAAACGTAAGGCTCTTTTAGAAATTCAAAAGAAATTTTATTGGTTTCCTGTTGTAAAAAAAAATATTTTGGATACAGGAATCACAAGAAATCCTGATGAATATATGTATGATATTCTATGGGGTGTAAGCGTTTCAGGGTTAGTAAGGGATGAGGAAGTTGAAGAGAGAGAAGAGGAGGAAAAGGAGAAGAGAGAGAAGGAGAGGGAAAAGAAAGAGAAAGAGGAAAGGGAGAAGAAAGAGAAGGAGGAGTTGAGAAAGGAGAGAAGGAGAGAGAGAAGAGAGAGAAGAGAGAGAAGGAGTCGAGGGAGGAAAGAGCGAGACTGAATAAATATGAAAATATGGAATCCAGTGAGATAAGAAAAAGATTGGTGGTATTACAGAAAATAACTCAACCCACCGAGGAGGAAAACAAAGAATTGACAATTCTATTCGCAGTATTTTCGACAAGACCGTTGACATAGTTTTCATAGAGAGAATATTGATGTTAATTAAAGTTTTTTTATTTTTTCTCAAAAAAATGGAGTAGAGAGTGAAGGCATTACTAATGATTCTTTATGTTTTAAAAATTAAGATTCAAATGTGCATGTTGGAAACTAAAAAGGTTTTTGCACTCTGTCAGAATTTTTCTCATAAATAAATGAGTTATTGTCTCAAATGTAATAACAAAATAACGACAAACAAAATAACGTCTAACAAAATAACAGGGTTATACAAAAGGTATATGTTTGGTGTGTGGTGAAAAAAAAAATCAATTTATCTCCAAACACAAACTCGGAGGAGATATACAAAAGTTTTTATCAGGAAGTAAATTTACAACTACTGGAATACCAGGGGAATTACATCTACCAGGGTATTCTTTCTGTGGTCCAGGCACAAACTTGGATAAAAGATTTGATGAGCAGACAATCCTAAATCCTGGAGTGAGCCCATCACTAGAGTTTATGAAGTGTGCATGAGACACGATATTGATTATGGGAATACCACAATGGGATTATGGGAAGAAAAGCATGAAGCCGATTGAGAAATGTTGTATAATTTGTCTCTGATAAAAAATCCAACCTTGAGAGAAAAATTTGATAGGTTCATCGTGAAGAAGATGATCAGTGCTAAATTGAAACTTGGACTTGGAAATTCAAAAAACTTATAGGCTCTAATGATGTCATTAAGATTGAAGAGCAATTAGCTGATGAATTACTTTAACCAATATTCACAAAGTTTCGTAGAAGGAAAGTTTATTCCAAGGAAGTTGATTATATCTGGTCCGCTGATTTGATTGAACTCAATAATGATAAGGGGTACAAGTATGCTTTAAATGTTATTGATTTGAGGAGTAGATACGCATGCGTTGTCCCATTAAAAAAACAAAACAGATAATACTCTAATGTTAGCCTTGTGGTGTACGAGGTGCAGTGGAACACGAGAAGCAAGAGTGTTAGCAGCAACTCCGCTTTATTGCGCGTCCTGATGTACATTCCTGTCACCCCTAGCGGGCGAGTCATGATATACGAAAACCCAATCACGTGATACAGCACATTCCTCCCCTCGTAAAATGACAATTCAAATGATGAAAGGACAATCATAACATAACCAACCGAAACCAATCAACACTCAAAATCCTCCAAGTATCGCGGCCGCATCCTGACCCGCCTCGGGCGGGCAGCGATGCCAGACGGCCCAGGCTCAGACGCCTCCCGGCTCGGTCGAGGTGACACCCTCTCCAGACTTGCGCCATCCGCAATAACAACCGTCCCCGGCCGACCAGCCTGCCCGATGTCCTTGGGCAGGACTGAATCAGGTGAAGACCCCGCGAGCGTCGGCACACCCAGCCCTGGCGATACAACGTCTGGCCACGGCGACATTACAGTTGGGGGTCCCACATTGCTCGGCACGGGGGGGGGGGGTGACGCTGAACAGCGGTCATGCATTTGGTCCACGTGCTGCTTCCACACCTCCTCACTATCAGTCTGCACCATGCAATTCGCTGGCCCCAGTACCACAGAGACAACAGCCGGCACCCATTTGGAACCATGGAAATAATCGCGCACAATTACCCGCTGTCCCACATCAAAACCGCGCAGCAGCGTCGGACGCGACACCGCCCCACTCACCAACCCTCCAGGTCGTAGCAAATCCAGTCTGGACCGCAATGCCCATCCATAGAGACGAATGGCAGGAGAATCGCCCATGACAGGATGAATTGCGTTCCTGTAATGGAGCAAAAAGACATTGACCACCGTCTGCACAGGTGCAACACCACCCCTGCGCAAAGCCTCTTTCAACATCTTAACAAATGACTCAGCCTGCCCATTCGTCTCAGGATGATACGGTGCGGACCTTAGATGTCGAATACCATTTTGACGCATAAACTCATCAAATACACCTGCGATGAACTGCGGACCGTTATCAGAGACCAGGATCTCCGGTAATCCTTTATTAGCAAAGATCGTCCGCAGTTTCTCTACTGTAATGTTTGCTGATGTATGCTGCATTACTACAACCTCCGGCCATTTAGAGAATGCATCGATCACAATCAAAAACATTTTGCCATTAACCGGCCCCGCAAAATCTACATGGACCCTCTGCCAGGCCCTGACTGGGGTCGGCCATAGCCCAGAGGCTCGACGCGGGTTATCAGCATCTGTTTGACACGTGGCGCAACCCTTAACCAACTGCTCAATGTCTTTGTCCAACCCTGGCCACCACAACAGGCTACGAGCAAGACTCTTAGTCTTCACGATGCCAAGGTGACTGACATGCAGTTCTTCAAAACACCGCTGCCTGAACTTCGGCAGAATTACTGCCCTCATTCCCCACATAATGCACCATTAGAACAACGACAGCTCCGATGCACGCGACGTGAAAGGCTGAAATGCCGGTGTTGAAGGTAGATCGCTCCAATTCCCCGTAGAAATCGCCTGGACGACACGGGCGAGCATTGGATCACGAGCCGATTCCACCGCGACCTGTTTGGCCATGATCGGCCCGCTTTGGACCTGGCCCAGCGCGAACACATCGACCCAGTCGGCCGACTCAGACGTAGCTGGACCCTCCGCACATGGCAAGCGTGAGAGCCCGTCGCAGTTAGCATGCTTCTCGGTGCTTCGGAACTGAATATCGTAATTGTAAGCAGCAAGAAACAGACACCACCACTGTATTCGCGCGGCCGCTACCACCCTTACCCCGCGTTCGGGTCCCAGGATGAATTGAAGTGGTTTGTGATCCGTCTGCAAAGTGAAATGCTGCCCCAGCAGGTATTGATGAAACCTCCGCACACCCCAGACGAGGCTAAGAGCCTCACGCTCGATCTGGGCATATTCCCACTCTGCTGCGGACAGGGTCCGGGATGCAAAACAAACAGGCCGCTCGGAACCATCGTCCATCCTGTGGGAGAGCACTGCCCCGATGCCATATGCAGAGCTGTCGCATACCAATAAGAGCGGATGCGCAGGCTCGTAGTGCACGAGGACCGTATCCTCTGTGAGCAGCCGCTTGACGCTGTCGAACGACGCCTGGTGTGCAGGCCTCCAGGCCCAGCGCTCGTCCTTCCTGAGCAACCGTGTTAACGGCGCAAGTTGTGAGCTGTTCCTGCGCATGAACCTTTGGTAATACTGGGCCATACCAATGAACGAGCGCAGCTGCGTCTTGTCGCGAGGCGGTGGCATGTGCTGAATCACCTCCAACTTCCGAGGGCCTTTCAACAGCCCTCCGGCGTGATGATGTGCCTGAGGTATTCCAAACGCTGCTTGAAGAATGCGCACTTGTCCCTGTTCAAGCGCAGGCCACACGCTTCTAGCTTTGTCAGCACTTGGGCAATGTTCGCAAGGTGCTCGTCCGCCGTTTTCCCCGCAATGAGCACATCGTCCAGGTCGGTCTGAGCGGGCAGGCCCATGCAAACCTGATCCATGGCTTTCTGCCACAAGGCTGGGGCCAAATCAATCCCAAAACAGAGTCGGGTATAATGATAGAGCCCTTGACACGTGTTGATTGTCAAAAGCTCGCTACTCCTGGGATCCATCGCCAGGTTAAAATATGCATCATGCAGGTCTAGCTTTGTGAAGTATCGACTCCCCGCCAATCGTGCATATATTTCATCGATTGACGGCAGTGGATATTGCTCCACGCTGAGCCCTGGTTAACCGTGGACTTGAAGTCCCCGCACAATCGGACGTCTCCATTCCGTTTCAGCACTGTGACGACCGGGGTGGCCCAATCTGAGTACGACACCCGTTCGGTCACTCCACAGGCCTCCAGCCTATCCAGTTCAGCCTTGACCTTGTCTTGCAGGGCATACGGCACCGGTCATAGTTTACAAAAACGAGGAACCACCCCCTCCTTCAGGAAGAGTTTTGCCTTCACGCCCTTGAGTTTCCCAAGGTCGTCGCAAAACAAACCTTGATGTCTTTGAAGAATCTTCTCCACCTGATCTTCCCACCGGCTCGGCACGGGTTGCACAAGGTGAACTGCGGCCCAGTCTAGCCTAATGCAGGACAGCCAGTCTCGACCGAGGAGAGACGGTCCCCTCCACCGCACGACGTACAATGGAAGCGCGGCAACCTGGCCTTGGTACCGCACAGACACGTCTGCCATCCCGACTGGCGTTATCTTCTCGCGGGTGTATGTGAACAGCATGAGGTTTGACGTGATAAGCTTCAGGCCATTGAATCTACGCATGGTCTGTTCACCTATGATCGACACAGCCGCTCCCGTATCAACCTGAAACGTGATTGTCGTTTTGTTCACTTCGATTTCCACCGTCATCGGGCGCGCCGCCGCTGGGCCAATTGAAAACGGGCTCAACAACGGCTGCCGGTTCAACCCCGGGTCGCCGAGGTCGCCTCGCACATCGCCGTCCATGACCTTAATGGTGGCCGGTGCCCCACGGCACACACGCTTCAGATGACCCACCTTGTGACAAATTAAAACACGGTGTCTTTGTACGGGCAAGCTCGGTGCAGGTGTCGACCTCCGCATCCCAAACACGTCCGAGGGGTCACCTCGTCGCTCGTGCGGTCGCGCGGCGACGTCGGACCCGCACCGAAGGTCATGCGTGTGTCCCGGGGCGCTCGCGACCCCGCGTGACCGGTGATGGCCCGAACATCTCCGCGCGTCTGCTCGACAGCCATAGCCGTGCCAACCGCTGAGTCGAATGTAATGGCTTCACTCTTCAGCCGTAGAACTGCCGAAACCATCTTCGCATCTTGTAAACCAGCAATAGAACGATCTCTGAGCCGAGATGGACGCTCCTCCGCCGTGAACTTGCATGTCACTGAAGAATGCTTCACTCACACCACGAAATCAGCGATGCGCTCCTCCGCACCTTTCGAGAAGCGATCAAACTGGTATCGAGCGAGCTGTAATGACATCTCCAGCGCCATGTGTGCTTTCATCTTCTGCACAATGTCCCAAAATGACAGCCCGTCATCACGGGGCTTGTCCGGCGCCACCAAATCACTCAGTAGTCGATAATGCTCCGTCGATAGCGAGGCGAGCAAGATCGACTTCTGCTTGCTCTCGTCGACCACATCATTCGCGTGGAAATAGCATCCCAATTGTTCTGAAAACAATTCGAAGTCGTCTCCGACGAAAACGGGCACATCTCCGTTTCGATCAACCATCTTCGTCGCCAACTATGGTGTATGAGGTGCAGTGGAACACGAGAAGCAAGAGTGTTAGCAGCAACTCCGCTTTATTGCGCGTCCTGATGTACATTCCTGCCACCCCTAGCAGGCGAGTCATGATATACGAAAACCCAATCACGTGATACAGCACAAGCCTTTCAACAGATATTTAATAAAAGTAAGAGAAAACCTAAAAAATTGTGGACTGATGAGGGTAGAGTGTTTTATAACAAGACATTTATTTATATTCTAAAAAAATAAGAGTATTACATTATACAGTACCTTTAATGAAGGGAAGGCCGTTGTTGTTGAACGTTTTAATCGTACCTTTAAAGAGAGACTCTGTAAAAAATTCACACAACTCTGTTCACAACAATGGTCATCTTTTATTCAGGATATTGTGGATAAGTATAATAATACGATTCACATGTCAACAAATATGAAACCATCAGAAACATTTAAAAAATTAAAATACGAAAAAGAGATTAATGTCAGAAAACCTAAGTTCAAAGTTGGTGATATCGTAAGAATATATAGGTGGAGATCTCATTTTGAAAAAGGTTATACTAAACGATGGACGAACAAACTTTTTTTAATTGTTTATGTAATAGATACGGTTCCTTGGACTTATAAGATATATGATTTGGAAGGGGAAGAGATTTTAGATTCATTTTATTCACAGGAATGACAAAAGACAAAGATAAATTGAAATTTTTGACTCCTCCCCTTTTTGACTCTGCCCACACAAACCCAACCCACATAAACCCCACCCCACACAAGCTCCACACAAACCCCACCCCACACAAGCTCCACACACACAAACCCCACACAAGTTCCACACAAACGCCACCCCACATAAACCCCACCCCACACAAACCCCACACAAGCTCCACACACAAGCTCTACCCACACAAACCCCACCCCACACAAACCCCACACAAACCCCACCACACACAAACCCCACTCAAGCTCCACACACACAAACCCCACACAAGCTCCACCCACATTCATCATATTCACATAATTAGTGATTGGTTAATTTGTTCCCCACACACAACATGTTTATTTAATTAAAAAATTATCCACCCATCCACACAAGCTCCACCCATCCACCTATCCACCCATCTCTCCACCCATCCATTTATCTACACAAACCT
>NC_140961.1:152172460-152214960 GCF_056783735.1 Eptatretus burgeri
CATTTTGTACACAGTACAAAGAAGCAGGCATTGGAAAAGGAATCGCTTTCTAAGTAAACTCTCCCAATCAAATATATTTCACAACACTACCAAATAGGATTGTACTTCCTTCCTGTTCACTGTAATAAATTTGATGTTTTTCCACACACCTGCACTCGATTGTTCCTCATTACTTCAGTTTGTGGAATTGCTTCCCTGAGATAATTCATATCACTCTTCCTTCCATGGCTTCAAGCAGGTTATGTTCGGTATGGGAGCATGTAGCTACCGGTAGCGCGTCACTGCATCCACTTTCCATTGGTACTCCAGGGGTCTCTGTCTGAACATCTCCCAGGCAGTTGCCTTTCCCATCCCCAATCTCCTTGAGATGCTGATAAACCTGCTGCAACCACGATGCACGTGGTCATCCCGTTGGCCTTCTCCACTCACGTGGCTCCCTCGCTGAAAGAATCTGGTGAGCAGGATCAGCGCCAGGAAAACAAGCGACATGTCCATACTGCCTCAGCTGATGCTCACAGACTATCCAGTTAACAAATATCATCTGATGCTCTCTCAGCAACCACTCGTTGCACAGAAAGTCCGATCAGCGACAGCCAAGGTTTCTCCGAAGAGACCTGGTACCGAAGGAGTTAAATCTTCGTCTCAGATCAATGGTCTCAGTCTTGCTCTACGGATGTGAGACTCCAAGTCTCACATCCGTAGAGCAAGACTGGAGGCACCACACGTAGGCCAAAAGGTCGACATAGGCGAAAAGGTCAACATGGGCCAAATTTATATAATCGTCAATTTCCATCTGATTAAAAGTTTTAGAAATTTTGGCCTATGTTGACCTTTTGGTCAAGGTTGACGTCAAACATAGTTGGTGGTTGAATTCTGTGACCAGATGTCCAAATCATGTTCAAATTTCAAGTTAATCAGATGGAAATTGACAATTTTAGAAATTTGGCCAACTTTGACCTTTTAGCCTATCAGCTCACTGAATTCAACCACCAATTATTTTTGAGGTCAACATGTGCCAAAATGTCAACATTGGCCAATGGTCAACAACTTAGGTGCAATTTGTAAAATCCTCAGTTTTCATCCAATTGACCTGAAATTTGAACAGGATTTGCATATCAGGTGAGTGAATTCAACCACCAATTATTTTTATGGTCAAAAGGTCAACCTAGGCCTAATTTCTAAAATTGAGAGATAGGGCCAAAAACTCTATGTCTATCATTATATCTCAAAAAGTTGTGAGCATTGACAAAACTAGTTGGATGAGTTGGTTCGGTGACGAGAAGAATCGCTTTGTATTTTGGTTCAGATCCAGTCAATCAGTGCGACACAAAACGTGAACTGTTCAGCCTGGCGAAGGTATGCGCTCTACAGAGTGTCATTCAAATTTGTTCTGTTTTGCAAATTGTCACTCAATGAGTGGTTTTTTAACCTTGCCAGAGGAGAAGGTATTTATTGCATTTGGGTCCGTTTGTCAATTTGTTACTTGGCCAATTTTTTTTTTTTTTGACAAGTATGTTGATCAGGCACATTTGTTTGTCGGCCCACTCACTCACCTTCAATTGCCTACAGGTCACAATTTTAAACCGATCTTCACAAAACTTCAACAAATGGTGGGGTTAGTGGTCTGACAGAATCGTATTTATTTTTGAGGTCAAAACGTCTTAATTGGCCAAAGGTCAACAACTTTTTCAATTTTTTTAAATCTTAAATTTTCATCTGATTGACTTGAAACTTGAAGAACATTTGCAAATCAGGTCACTGAATTCAAACAACTATTACTTATGAGGTCAACATTGGATAAAAGGTTGATAGGCCAAAATATCAACATGGGGCAAATTTCTAAAATTGTTAATTTTCATCTGATTGACTTGAAATTTGAATAGAATTTGCATATCAGGTCACTGAATGCAATCACCAACTATTTTTGAAGTCAACATTGGCCGAAATTTCTATAATTGTCAACTTCAATCCAATTGACTTGAAATTTGAACAGGATTTGCCTGTCAGGTCAATGAATTCAACCCCCAATTATTTTGGAGGTCCACATGGGCCAAAAGGTCAAATTTCAACATAGGCCCAACAAAAGGCCAAACATAGGCCAACTTTCTAAAATTGACAATTTTCATCCGATTCACTTGAAATTTGAAGAGTAGTTGCATATTTGGTCCATAAATTCAACCACCTATTATTTTTTGAGGTTAAATTTGTTTTATGGATTTTTATTGCCATGCTTTGTTTTGTTTGTCTGCACAAAACTTGTATTTTTCTCCACAAATGCTTGTCGGATTGACCCAAAATTTTCAACATCATAGCAGCTACTCATGTATATTGTTATAATTATATTTATGACATCATAGTTCACGTGGTGTGGCAGCCAAATTTGAAAAATGTAAAAAAAACTTTGGACCTCTATCTCTGAAGCAATACCAAGGAAAAAAGTGATACTTGGCACCTGGCAAGTACTTCTCATGCGGAATAAGTGCGATTTTTTTTTTTAACACGTCATGGGTTCCTTCGTTATGACGTCATAATTGCATATGTAGAACGCTGCATCCAATCTGTATGAAAAAGTTTGAGGGTAATCTCAGGATAAATTGGTGCACAGAAAAAAAATTGATGACGATGAGTCACATAATTTGGCATCCATATTGTATAAAACAAAAAGAAAAACCTTCATAAATCTCTGAAATGGTTGAACAGTTTGAGGCAAAACTTTGCACATATGACTGGATATCCATGAGGAACAAAATGGTCACACATATGACATCATAGGGCACATGTTTTGGCAGCCATATTGGATTTACCCTACAACCTATAAAAATCTTCTTCTGCAGAACAGCTGGACAGATTGATGGGAAACTTAACACAACTGTTCCCAAAGCCTTGTGGATACCAGTGCATCCACAAATAATTGATAAGTCACATGGTCTGGCAGCCATATTGAATGAATCAAAAATCTTTAAAAAAAATTCTCTCTCTTGAACCACTTCATCGATTGATGTGAAACTTCACAATGATTATCTGGTACGAAAGGGAATATATTATGGTTTTGAAAAACTTACCCCGGGGGAGAGCATATATGGACACGTAGGTTACCAAAGGATCAGATATTTTAGTTGTCTTTGTAAAGATAGACCTTGGTCCTTTGTCAAAGGTATTTTTGAGGGGGGGCATGCATTGGCTCGGCTGTGTTTGTCTCAGGTAATGTCTTCCCACCTTCACTTCTGTCACTTTCAATCATTCCTCCATAACCCCATCAGCCCATTTCAATGGTCCATCAATAATCTCCCCTCCATCAAACAGCCTTTCAACAGGCCCTCCTTCACTCCATCAGTCTTACCTTCAATGAAATGGCTGATTGTTCTTCCCTCTGTCGTGTAGGATTTCTCTCTGTGTTCCATCCATCCGCACATTGCTTGGTAACCAATTGGGTGCTTTGACATGCATGATTGTGTCACGTTTCACATACATGTTTGTTTTGCTCGGTGCACAGCGGCGCTTCTTGTGGCATGGTACAGTGTAAAACAGTGTGATTGGGCCTTTTCCATGTGAAGGAGGGGACTGGGGGCTCTCATTTTGACTTTATGCACGTAAAGGGCAAGGCAGGGACTTCGTTGAATCTTCCCTCATAATGGTGTGCCAATTTCCACAAGTGCCTTAATGCACCCCCCTCCCACCACATTGGCTGCGGACAAGGCTTGTGGGAGGGGGGAAAGAAAGCTGATGGGAAGAAGAAGCAGAAATGCTTATAAGGAATCGTGACAAACTCGCGTGAGCAGGGACGAAGAGCGCTCCTGAGCAAACAGCTCAGAAAGCAGAAAGGGAAGAAGCAAAGGCAGAAAGCATAAGCGAGGGCAGATGCAAAAGGCTGAGGGAAGCAGAAAGGAGAAACAAACAGGACAAGCTTGTCTGAGCAGAGGACTGAAAGACCGAGAATGTTTGTGAGGGAAAAGAAAGGAAAGTTTCATGAGCAGTTGGTGTCGAGCTTCTGTGGAAAAAGAACACTCCTTCCATGAGCGTCATCCTGCACTCTCGATCCCGTCAGCCACCAAGGACGAGGAGGATGAACAGTGGCACCTTATCAATGGGGCCCGTGGCAGAAGGATCTGAGGCAGAGGAGGGTGAGTCGCACATTTAGCTCGCATATCTGGAGTGCCAGAGAGGACTCACGTCCTGGGTCCGGCATGTCAGGGACATGGCTGCATGTCCCCATCACTTCATATCGCCACTGCCCTTCTTCCCCATCCATTTTCCTCTGCATTCTCCTGTATGTGTGTGTGTGTGTGTGAGGTGAGGGAGAGAAGGAAAGACTGCTTTCCTTTTCTCCATTCATTATTTTTATTTTATTTTCAAGTCCTTCTTGTTTTATTCTTTAACCCCTCAGTGAACGATGGCCAAGTCCTTTGTTTAAGAAAGATTGAAGAAGAATATGTGTTATGGTTATATCTGCTCTTATGTGCCTTTTTGCTTTCTTGCCTGTCATTACTGGCTTTTAAGGGATTGCTTGGTTGTGTTTGCAATAAATATTTGTTTGTTGCTATTTCCGATCTGCCTCAGTTGCCTTTTGCTATATTGGTCCAATGCAGTGCACAAGTAAGGTTAGACGGGACGTTGTACCCTAAAAATTTTTTCGTTGTCTGCCAGCGCACTCTCTCTGTAATGCTTGGCAGTAATCTGAGTGTGTGATGAGGGCATTGACCTCGATTATCCGGCCGTCCACAGGTAAGCTATCGCACAAACTCGTGTGACCCTGCCTGGATTGGCCGTGCCAATCAGCGTTTGTGGTTGCTTCACAACCTGTTGGTGTGCAAAGTTATCTGTGTCTGGCGGCCTCAGGACTGGGTGTTCAGAAGGGACCCAAGTGCTTCCCCTTGCTGCAAGCCTCAAATTCTGAGTTCTTTTTGATTTTTTTTTCAGTAAGGCTCACTTTACTGTTCCTGGATGGATTTTCGGGTAGAGGAGTAGCAGCTGAAACCAGGATCCTATCCAGGTTTCTCGTGATGACTTCATCTTTGCTTTTATTTGTTTGGGTTCCTTCTGATGACTCCAATGCAATGCTGTACCTTCAGTAATTGGTCTTCCATTTAGCTTGATTTGAATATATTTCAATATCATTGTGAATTCAGTTGAATAATAATAAATGTCATGGGTTGCAGCCAAGTGTCCATTCAAAGCAGGGTTGCATCAAAGTAAGATGTCTTCATACTCAGTCATCACTGCAAGCAGTTATAAAGTGACAGTCTAGTTATGTGAAATATTAATTATGTAATAATCCAGCACACAAACAACACACAAATATACACCGCACAAAACTACACAAACACCACACAAAACAAGTCCTGGAAAGAGTCTGCAATCTTTGATTGCTCTTTTTCTTGTTCACTACTTGGCAAAAAAGAATTCTTGCCAAGTATGTTGGTCTGTAGCGTTTGTCACAAAATTTTTGGCCACAGTTTTCAAGCAATCGTTCTGAAACTTTTTTTCTGTGTAGGTGACCTGCTAAGGATATCAACGCTTAATTTTGGTGAAGATCCGAATCCGGAGCCAGATCTGATAATTTTTAAAGTGATTCTTCACCATTGAGAGAATGAGCCAAAAATGATGATGCATGACATCTCAAAAAGTTATGGATGGATTCTGCAGAAAATTTGTTGACTGGTTGGGGTGTGTGACTGGGATGATTTGATTCAATTTTGATGAAGATTCGAATCCGGATCCAGACACGAGAATATTTTATAATGATTCTTCACCATTGAGAGATGGGGCTAAAAACTATGTATAGCATGATATCACGAAAAGTTGTGGACAACTCGAAACAAAATGAAGTGGAAGAGTTGGTTCGGTGACAAGAACAAGCCAATTCGATTTTGGTTGAGTTCCAGATTCAGATCCGACCTTTCATTGGGATACAAAATTTAAACTGTTCACCCAGGCAGAGGTATGCACTCTACTGAGTGCCATTTCATTTCACCAAATGTCACTCTATGAGTGGTTTTTCACTCACAGTGACTCTCTGAGCTTTATACATAGAAATACATCATGAGAATAATTGAAATGTGTCACAAACAAAGCTTTTTGATGATCTTTATGGTGACAAGTTTTGGGCCAAATAATCCTTGGTCTTCCTCAACGATAGCGAACATACAGTTGTAACCCTGTAACCCGTTTCCTCAGTAACCCTGTTCAGTAATCACAACTTTCCATTCCCAAGGTCACCCAGCCGGATACCAAAGTTTGGCAACGGACACGCAGGAGGCAAAAGGGAATGGAAAACGTTTCTTACCTTTGTGAAGGATTTATTTAAAAAGAGTACGGGGAGAAAGTTGGAAGTGATGTGACAAAGACAAACCAAGCCAGTCAACTGACATGAGCGGGGAGAATGGAACATGCAGCTTAATTATGTACAATGAAATGAAATAAATAATCTTATCACCACTCGGCACCACAGAAAACTGACTCTTACTAGGTACAAAGCGGCAGTCGAAGACTTGTAATGGCACAGGCTGGTTGATGTCCCACTGTGACGAGCTCAAGCAACTCGGACCGTGAAGGTGAGAAGTGGCGAAGGCAAGGAGCAATTAAAGTGAAGGGTGATGAAAGTGAGGAGTGATGAAGGAAATGCAACAAGTCATAAATTCAAAACGATGATCCCCAGAGGTCAAACCTGGTGTGTCTACTCTCCGTCCTCTCGCTCTCTCGCCCCGTGATGCATGCTCATAAAAAAACTTATACCCCTTCTGGGCTTCTACAGCATGTCTCACCACCATGGCCAACACATGCATGCTGACAGTTCATAATGATGGTCCAAAGGTTTTAACAAACCTGCCACCTGGCCTCACCTTTCAAACAGAGTTTTTTTACATTACCCAACCTTAACCTGAATCCATGTTACCTACTCGAAACACAAGGTCCATGTTCCACTTACCACAGTTTAGCTATGCCCCCCCTCCCCCACCCTTCCATGTAACAAGATATATAGTTACAAAGCAGTACTGTGAAAGCATGGTTAGTGCAGTAAAATATTGTACTCCTGACTAATAATCTTATTTTGACTATTTATTTTCTAGATTCTGCGGAATGTCATCGTTGTCCAATGACAATGTGGTCGAACAACATCCATGACAATTGCATCCCTATGCCTGAGGAATTTCTGGCGTTTTCTGAGCCACTGGCCATAATATTACTCACCACTGATTTGCTGGGGATTGTTCTGATCATATCAGTGGCATCGATATTGTTACATCATCATACTATGACTGTGACTCATGTCTGTTTGCTGTTGGTGCTAGCAGGCTGCTTTGGTTGCAGTGCAGTGTTCATTGGCAAGCCAGATAAGATTGGCTGCCAACTGAAAGAACCCATAATGTGCTTTATTCTCTCACTGGTAATTGTCACTATTATAAGCATGATAGTTCAGGTGCAAGTAAATTTACAAGGTAAGCAGTATTTTTGGAACAGCACTTAATACAATATTGTGCAAGGCCAGCCTACTTTGGAGTGATTTGTCCGTGCAATAGTCACTGCAGAGGTACTCAAGAATCACCTCAAGTTCAACTCACAATAAAGTCTTCTGTTCATTTGCAAACCTTACTTAGACTTTTACTAGACCCCTACTGGTTTCACCGCAGGGGACTAGTTTGCTCTCCATCCATCCGTCCCACCTGTGGTTTTTCAGAATTTTTCTCATAACCTTTAACATTTTGTAACATATTCAACTGAAACTTCATACATGGCTTTATTCTGATAAGTTACAGAACAAGTTCGAGTTTCAGGGAGTTTTGCCAATTTTTCAGTTATACCTGTTTAAGACTTAGTAAATATCACATATTATAAACATGGGTCAGTGTTCAGCTGCCCTCAATCAACCCCACTGCTTCACACCCATTGGCTGGACAGCTGGCCTGACTCCACTGCAAATAAAATGTCATTCCATGAAGCAACACAGATCAGCAGGCCTCAGGTCTTAGGTCTGGGTGCCAGTTCATGGCCCAGTGCAATTGGAACGATACCAGGTATATAAGCATGATGTATTTAAATGTGCACATAAGTTGTAGACATGTTTTTGCTTCATGTATGTACATCGGATTATTTTTGAATATTTTCGGCACTGACTGCACCATTATACACTGCCCAAGTATATGGATAAGGACATTCATTGGCACCAGGAGGGGACGTATTGCAAAACAATTCTCTCTCTTGTTTTACTTCCATTTCTCAATATAATTCACATGGCTCTCACAGGTAATTCATCTTCCTCAAGTCAGGGTGAGTCAGACAACTTGATAGAGTCGTGCATCCACAAAAAGCAAATTCTGTCTTTGCTCGTTTAACATGTAGGTCGAGGCTTATATAAGAATGCAAGTGGAATATGCTTACGCATTATGAGCATATGAACTGTGCTTCCCCATTGTCTCGAAGTGTAAGCATATGAACTAGGCTTCACTATTTTCTCCGGTCGCTCACCTGCATTTGATTTTTTTTCATTTATGTATGTTTTCTGATGGCTCTGTTATTTTTCCTGGTGTATCGGCTTCGATGTCCATCGGCACTCAAAATCTACACTAATAATTGACAGTGTGCTTCCCTATTGTCTCGGGTCGCTAACTTGAATTTTTTTCATTTATTTTTCTTTTCATTAATTTTTTCCATTTGTTTATATTTAAATTTATGGATGTTGCCGATGATTCTGTGATTCTTATTTTTTCCACTGCAATGGCTTTGATATCCATCAGTAAACAAAATTTCAGCTTTCTACATCACCTGAAAGGCACCGATCTTTAATATCAGTCAGGGAATGAGTCAATCAATTGGTGGTTAGAAAGAGCTTTATATACGAGACGAGAATATAAGACCCGTTGCTTGGCTGATGGAAATACCAATCTTTGCTGTGTTGGCTCATCAATAGAGCAAGAAGAAAAAGGATTCCTGGGAGTGTGGGGAGAAACAGCGTTACAACTTGGTGTTGACTCTTTTGCCATGTAAGCCCATGCACCCATAAAAAAAAAAATAAATAAATAAATAAAACTTTCGTCAAAAACCTTCCAGGCAGTTCTCTGAATCTAATGCAGTTGGACTTATTTAAATCTGTTAATCCGTTCTTAAGTTATAATACGACAGACAAACAAACAGACAAGCCGGTAGGCGACATGGGTGGTCACCACATAATTGCATACTAGTCATCCAGTTTTTGACGGATCAGGCTGATAATTTTTGAAAAAGAGGTTGATTTAAAGTGCGCATAAATGCCTTGAAGCCGATTTTGGATATTCGAAAAAAGATATTTTTTTAGGAGTTTTCAAATATTTCAAAGTCCCGTTGCTAGGCAACGGTGGTGTCCATAGCAACGGTGCTCAAAATCATACAACTAGATCCTGGTATGAACCTACCTGCCAAGTTTCATCAAAATCGGTTGACTCCTCTGGCCTCCAGAACTGTCCATTACATACAAACATACAGACAAGCCGGTAGGCGACATAGGTGGTCACTACATAATTGCATACTAGTCATACAGTTTTTGACGGATCGGGCTGAAAATTTCCCTATGGGATATGGGAAATGAAACCAGCCTCACATTGTTGAGGCATTATGGTTTTTTTTATCTGATGCGGCAATAAATCTTAACATTTTTGAACTCGAGTCTTCTGCATATAAAACGTGGCAGGGAAAATATAATATTATAGTGGTGATGAAAAAAATATAATAATGGTGGCAGCCTCTACAATTTTACAATTACCTGTGACATATACTCCTTCAGACCCACGGTCATCCACGGGATGTATATATATATATATATATATATATATATATATATATATATATATATATATATATATATATATATATATATATATATATATATATATGTGTGCATTATTCTCTGGAGAATCATTTTGATAACATGGTATGAATCGTAATTAACACTCCACCATCACATGTCCCTCATCTCTCTTTTCCCCTCCACCTCTTTACTGTTCACATGAATACTCTGATAGATTATGGTACATCTTAATCAGAATTACCAACCCTCGTCTTGTTTTATCAATTGATGTGTGCTCTTTATTGATATTCACGTTTCCCCTCCACCAACTACCCACCTTTTTGTTCCCATAAATTTTGCTGGATTTGTACAATTCATGATTCACTAGAAAAGTTTTCTTGCAATTGATGATTACAATTTTTTGGAGATTTTCATCATATATTCACACAGTTACATTACCAAGGCCTTGGTTGTGGGTTCTGCTGAAGAAACCCCTTGTATTTGTGAGTGTTTGTACATTACCACAGTTGGTCATTTGTATGGGATGGATTCTCTTCGGGCACGACAAACCTGCCCGAAATATGGAAGCCCGTGTAGGGATGATCATTTTGGAATGTGCGAGGAAGGAACCAATCTGGGCTTTCTGTGCCATTGCATATGTGGGATTGCTCACCGCTTTCTGCATCACCCTTGCTTTTCAGGCAAGAAAAGTCTCACAAGTGGAAATAAGCGAAATAAAATTTATCACTTTCAGTATGCTCTTCTTTTCTTTGGTGTACATCTCTTTCTTTCCAGCTTATATTAGCACTCAAGGGAAATTTAACGTTGTGATTAACACATTTGCAGTAGTCACTGTGTCATACAGCTTTCTTGGTTGCATTTTCTTGCCAAAATGCTATGTTCTGCTGTTGAAAAATAAACATGGATCATAATAACATGGTCATGCTCTCTGAGATGATGCAATTTAATTGTCTTTCTTGGGATTGAACAATCAGAAAAACTTTCTAAAACGGATTAATTTTATTATCTCATCATATTCACCATAATTTAAAAAATGGAATCCTGTAGTGCGATTGCTAATGTGCACCATGCAGTGTATAATAAGACAAAAAATGTAGTTATCCATTTTCTAAAGAAACCCTTAACCCTTTGAACCCTGGCGGCCATTTTACCAACCGCTATTCAAACCTCCATACACCCAAGCGGTCAGATTTTTCTACAGAGGGCCCCAGTCCAAGGAGCCAAAAGTCCAAGGAGCTCAGGGTTCAAAGGGTTAAAAAGTTTGACCCAACAGATTTTTCTGTATTTGTTTTGTTTTGTCTGCCAAGGTGCATACATACAACATACAAAGCTCAAGGAGCTGTGTGGCCTGCTTTTGGCACTTGTGAAGGCAGGAACACACATGCTGCAGAAATGACTGTCTTTAAACTTTTGTTATGCACTTGCCAGTTTGACAACACAAGCTGCAAGCCAGACTTGAATAATCAATACTGCTCGTGCAATTTTCACACACCAACAGTTGCATTATGTGTGGAGTTGTGAATGTCCTCCCCTTGCATTGGTAATATACAAGGAAACACAAGGAAATTAGGCACAAGTGGAGGACATTCAGGCCATCATGCCTGCAACACATCAACACCACACTAATTTATCAACACAAGATCAATTAAGAAAATGCCAAATGTTTTTATATTTTATTTGTGTTTATTGTGTTGTTTTTGTTGTTGTTTTTTTCCAGGAGGGAGGGCATGGGCTTGGGTAAAAAACACACAACATCAACCACACAACACCCCTTGATGAGACCCCCACCAATAGCACTCTGCTCACATGCACACAATCACCCATCAATGCTCAAGCTAACGAAAATTCCTGCCAACATCCCTGTACCTCTCCATCTCCATAACTTCCAGGTACCTATCTAATTCCAATTTAAACTTATCTACTGTTTCTACTGCCACTACCTTTCCAGGAAGGCCATTCCATGCATTGACTTATCTTTGAGTAAAAGGCCGCTGCCTTACTACCGTCTTTACTCTCCTCTTCTTTACTCTCAGGCTATGGCCCCTGGTCCTATATGATATGAATAATGATGTGTCTTTTGCAGAGAACATTATTTTTGTCCATTGGATTCATGCAACTTCAGCTCAGCTCCGTGTTGTTTTCAAAACATGACTTGGCGCTTTCAAACAGCTTCAAGTGTTTTTTTTTTGCATACATGGTTAAGGCACCTACGTCGGATTGTCGGCCTGTCCAGGGTTGTGCCCAATAACCCGGGAGACTGCTTCGGCAGGACCGATGCTCTGTACAGAGTATGGTTTATAAAATCATATATGCAATGGGATAGATGGTTAAGGCTCATGAAAGAGTGAGAGCAGAATGTAATTACACAAAATGGAAATGGGGAAACGCCAAAAGCAGAGTAGAAGTGAGATTGAGATCAAGTGGAGTGGGAAAAGGACACATGGGGTAAACAAGCTGCACAACAGCTAAATGAAACATGGCAAGAAGAGGAAGGGGATAGTGGGGATGATACAAAAAAAGAACAAACCAACTGACAACGAGCAAACGAAAAGAGGTGAAGGAGAGTGGGAAAATATACTCACCAGGAATAATGCAGTGCTTGGGAATGGGGTCATTTGGTGTCATCGAGATCATGACTATAGGTGGGGGATGACCCGTGATAGTGGAGAGCAGCTGTGTTGAAGACCTAGAGGAAACAATGGAACTGACCAGATTGTGGAAGTTGGTTCCACAGCTGAGAGAAAAGGAATAACAAATGAATGGAGGTGTGCCATGAGTATGGATTTTGGTTTTTATTCAGCCAATTATCATTTTCAGAATCTGTGCAGTCACCCATCAATGTTTTTTTTGGAAAAAAAATTATCACTACGTAATGGACTGACAAGATGGCCCTGAGGTCTGCACACTTGCTTCTAAACTGTCTAGCCTGGGTTCAAATCGTGACCCAGCTACAAACTCTCATCTTGGTGTTTCATAAGTGGGGTGATTCATCAATATGTGTGTCGTACGTTGGATGGATGCTAAACAGGTGCCTTGTCTGCCAGCATTAATTTGTGGACATTGAAGATCCCATGGTGTCCTTTGTGAAGAGTAGGTGAGTTCTTGCTGGAACTCTGGTTAAATTCCAAATTCCCACCCAAACCTGCAGAGGGCATTGCATCAGCACCACATTTGTGTGCTCAGCCAATAAAGCTACCTCACAGTGTTGTGCTGCATGTGAAGGAAGATCATTATGTAATTCAGAAGCTTGATTGTGTGAGCGCAAAGCAAGCCGTTATGAATCTCTCTTCATCATCTTGAATTTAAACTGAATGTTGTTTTTTGTACACAATGTTGAAGCTGGTAGAGGAGCTTGAACAAGGAATGTCTCAGGATGTCACAGAAGAAAATGAACAGTAGAAAGAGAGTAAGGGGGTTGGGGGAAGAGAATGCACCAACAGTAGGGATCCGCCCATCCATCCATTGGGACCATACTCTGCAGAGTGTTGGTGTTGCTGAAGCAGTCTCCTTGGCAGAGATGAGGGACAACATAGAGGGAGACTTGAAGAAATAAGGGATGTAGTAAAAACGGAGGCTTGGATGGAGGGGATGCAGGGAGTGAATGTGATGCATGGATCCCCAAACTGTCAGGTAGGAAAATCTGGAAAACAAGACACAAAGCATCAGAGCAGTGACAGGATTTGCATGCTGACCAGTTGAGGCCTGTGCGAATATGCCCAACATTCACAAGGATACAACAAATTCAATGATATACTACAATGAAGTGCATTTAAACACGGAAAATTAGACAAGAACCCAAAAAGATAGAGAAAGACATGACGGATCTGGTTGGGAAAACTTAGCTAGCTCAAGAAAGAGGAGCTGCTCGACCCAACATTCAACGTGCTCTGACACAGGACTGGAAGTGAATGAATCTTCTTTGGATAAAAAAAAAAATCATATGATTGAAGGTGTAAAGTTCAATGTACATTTAAAAAATGTATTTTATATCTCAGTGTTTCAAAGATAAGAGCATTGTATTCAGGCAATGTATGATTTTATATACAAGGAATTTAATGTTTTATATTCAGGTAATGTATGATTTTATCGACAGGAAATTCATTGTTTTATATACAGGTGATCTAATGTTATATATTCAGGCAATATATTGCTTTCTATTCAGGTAATGCAATGTTTTATATGCAGGTAATTCATTGTTTTGTATTCAGGTTATGTAATGTTTTATAGTCAGGTAATGTAATATATTATATACAGGTTATGTAATGTTTTATATACAGGTGATCTAATGTTATCTATTCAGGTAATATATTATTTATATGCAGGTAATATATTGTTATATACACAGGTAAGGCATTGTTTTATATTTAGGTAATGCAATGTTTTACATACAGGTGATCTAACGTTTTATATACAGGTAATGTAATGTATTAAATACAGGTAATGTAATGTTTGAAATGCAGATAATGTAATATTGTATATGCACGTAATGTAATGTTATATATGCAGGTAATGTAATGTTTTATATACAGTTAACGTAATATTATATATGCAAGTAACGTCATGTTTTATATACAGGTAACGTAATATATTATATGCAGGTAATGTATTGTTTTATATATAGGTAATCTACTGTTTTATATTCAGGTATCATAATGTTTTATATACAGGTAATGTAATATATTATTTACACATAATGCAATGTTTTATATACAGGTAACATAATATATTATATGCAGGTAATGTATTGTTTTATATACAGGTAATGTACTGTTTTATATTCAGGTCCCATAATCTTTTATATACAGGTAATGTACTGTTTTATATTCAGGTACAATAATCTTTTATATACAGGTAATGTACTGTTTTATATTCAGGTCCCATAATCTTTTATATACAGGTAATGTACTGTTTTATATTCAGGTACAATAATCTTTTATATACAGGTAATGTACTGTTTTATATTCAGGTCCCATAATCTTTTATATACAGGTAATGTACTGTTTTATATTCAGGTACCATAATCTTTTATATACAGGTAACATAATATATTATATGCAGGTAATGTATTGTTTTATACACAGGTAATGTACTGTTTTATATTCAGTTAACGTAATATTATATATGCAAGTATCGTCATGTTTTATATACAGGTAACATAATATATTATATGCAGGTAATGTATTGTTTTATATACAGGTAATGTACTGTTTTATATTCAGGTATCATAATGTTTTATATACAGGTAATGTAATATATTATTTACAGGTAATGCAATGTTTTATATACAGGTAACATAATATATTATATGCAGGTAATGTATTGTTTTATATGCAGGTAACGTACTGTTTTATATTCAGGTCCCATAATCTTTTATATACAGGTAATGTACTGTTTTATATTCAGGTCCCATAATCTTTTATATACAGGTAATGTACTGTTTTATATTCAGGTCCCATAATCTTTTATATACAGGTAATGTACTGTTTTATATTCAGGTACAATAATCTTTTATATACAGGTAATGTACTGTTTTATATTCAGGTCCCATAATCTTTTATATACAGGTAATGTACTGTTTTATATTCAGGTACAATAATCTTTTATATACAGGTAATGTACTGTTTTATATTCAGGTCCCATAATCTTTTATATACAGGTAATGTACTGTTTTATATTCAGGTCCCATAATCTTTTATATACAGGTAATGTACTGTTTTATAACCAGGTACCATAATCTTTTATATACAGGTAACATAATATATTATATGCAGGTAATGTATTGTTTTATACACAGGTAATGTACTGTTTTATATTCAGTTAACGTAATATTATATATGCAAGTATCGTCATGTTTTATATACAGGTAACATAATATATTATATGCAGGTAATGTATTGTTTTATATACAGGTAATGTACTGTTTTATATACAGGTAATGTACTGTTTTATATTCAGGTATCATAATGTTTTATATACAGGTAATGCAATCTTTTATATACAGGTAACATAATATATTATATGCAGGTAATGTACTGTTTTATATTCAGGTCCCATAATCTTTTATATACAGGTAATGTACTGTTTTATATTCAGGTCCCATAATCTTTTATATACAGGTAACGTACTGTTTTATATTCAGGTCCCATAATCTTTTATATACAGGTAATGTACTGTTTTATATTCAGGTCCCATAATCTTTTATATACAGGTAATGTACTGTTTTATATTCAGGTACCATAATGTTTTATATACAGTTAAAGTAATATATTATTAACAGGTAATGTAATGTTTTATATACAGGTAACATAATATATTATATGCAGGTAATGTATTGTTTTATACACAGGTAATGTACTGTTTTATATTCAGGAACCATAATGTTTTATATGTAGGTAATGTATTATTACCCTCAACAAAGGAGAGGGTATTGCATTTGGGTCTGCTTGTTTGTGTGTCTGCACAGAACTTTAGACTTTTACTCCGCAACTGCTTGTCGGATTGAGACAAAATTTTCAACAATGTTGCAACTACACACTGCGGGCCAGGCTTGGAGGAACGCAATGCTCAAGTTCCCCAGTAAACACGAGGGGAATCACTTGACTACAGGTGATGCTCAAATTCCCCCTCACAGATTCCTCGCACATTGGCCCCCTTGTCCACCCTCAGCACACGTATAGTTTTATGTTGCAGCTCCCTGAACAGCTCAGCTCTGCCATTCCATCCATCCATTGGTACCATACTCTGTGCAGAGCATGAGTGTTGTCTAAGCAGTCTCCTTGGCTATTGGGCACAATCCTAGTCAGATCGCCACTCCGACACAGGAAAGCAGCAAGCTGGCACTCATTTTGTCGAGCTCGGGAAGGATGTCAGGCAGATTCAACCCCACCTGGAATTAATTCAACAGCCGAGTGGGATTTGAACTCAGGATCCTAGGACCCCCAGCCCACCACCCTCACCATTAAGGCAACACCAAGCAAAACTCTGCCATTAAGTGCAATTAAGCCTGGCCCTATGTCTCTGGTCAATGTTTTCCAGTGCCCCTTGAGAGACAAAATTCTTCTTCGCTCTACGTTGAGTTCCATGAACTCAACTGGCAACATGAAGGATGGTGTTGTGGTTTAAAATAACTCGACCATCGGAGCGACAACTAATGTAGAATGTTGTGATGATAAGTCTGATGTCATAGGTCACGTGGTGTGGCAGCAATGTTGGAAAAACTGAAAAACTTTGGACCTTTGTATCTCTGAAGCAGAACCAAGGAAAAAACTTGAGACTTAGCACATGGCCAGTGCTCCTCATGGGGAATGTGACTTTTTTATGACATCAGAGGTTCCCTCATTAGGACGTCATAATTGCAGATGGAGAACGATACAACAAAAGCCGGAGGAGCTCCTTGTGAGCCAATGGCCATCCATTTGTTGTGCCCAACTGTGTCTGCAGACATCCTCTGGCATATAGGTTACTTTTTTTGAGGAGGTTGGTGGCAGGATTTGCACTCCGGCCACTGTAAAACACTTCATTCTGCAAAACACACAAATGTAAGGAAATCTGAAAATCAACTCATTGGGAATAGTTCCTGTGCTGCAGCCCTTTGCAGGGCAGCTCACCAGATGACAGGATTGGGCAAATCCTTGGGACCCCTATGCCTTGATGATTGGAGGAAATCTACAGGGTAAAACTCCAGGGTCAGATTGCAGTGGTGTGTGGCGGAATAGTGCTGAGGTGTCATCCACCAGACGGTGGTCTCCTTGGCTTAAACTGCAGCAGTGTCTTTGGGTGGGTGCCTGGAATATCCTAGCTCGAAGAGAGGATGATCACCTGTCTGTTGTAATCTAAGCTCAAGCTTTTGAACATAGGTATTGCAGCACTCTCTGCGGTTCGGAGACTGGATAGTGGTGAGTTCATGGCTGTTGGTGACACTACCATTATATGGTCGCTCTGATGGTTACCTTACCCATGTAATTGCTGTAAATTTGTCTAATAAGCTTATTTATGATAATTGAGGTAACACCGGTCAACGAGCATATTATAAGAATAAGGATTCATCACTCCTTGGGTGTCATTTCACTGGTCTCTGTATGTGCTCCAACTGAGGAGAGTGATCTCACCATGAAGGATGCATTCTATGCCACGCTCGATTCTGTGGTTGATCAGTGCCCCAGGTGAGATAATCTTCTCATCTTGGGAGATTTCAATGCATCGGCTGGAACTTATAGGGATGGTTATGAGACATGTGTCGGTCCCCATGGGTCTGGAACTTTGAATCAGAATAGTACTAAGTTCCTTGACTTTGCAAGAAGTCATGTTTTAAGTGGGCTAATTCATGGTTTCAGCACTCACAGGCTCATCGCTGGACTTGGTATTCCAATGCTAGTGGTGTGGCAAACGAGATTGACCACATGCTTGTTGATGGTCACTGGAGGATGATTCAGAACTGCAGGGTCTAATGGAGTGCTCTGTTTCTCAATACCAACCACAGCCTTGTGGTCGCAACTCTGAAGTTTCAGCTTAAATCCGGGAGAATGGTACCATCCCAGCATAGGCCGGATTTCGGCAAGCTCAAGGATAAGTGGGAAGCTGAGGAGTTTGTAAACAGGCCGATTGGAGATTTTTTTTTTGGGGGGGGGGTGGTCTGGGTGCTTTGGGGAATCCTGAAGAGTTGCTGGGTGTCTTCAAGACCACCGTGGAAGAAATATAATTATATGCATGTATTTTCAACTATATTCACTTGTTCAATTGTTACTTTATAAATTTAATTTTTGTAGTCGAGTGCTCCCTCGCTATATTGCGGTTCACTTTTCGCGGCTTCACAACATTGCGGGTTTTATTTTATTTATTTAAAATTAAAATTTATTATTTTAATTATTTTTAAGTAAAATATACTAAAAATAAAGGCCTGGTCACACCTTGACGTTTTAGCCAACGTATGCCGATTTTTGAATTTTTTTTCTAAAACGCTGGCACACGTTGAATACGTTATGGGTAAGTTTTGATAACATTGAGAGCACGCTGAAAAACGCTGCCATACATTGTTGTACATTGGCTTTAAACGTTGTACTTTTTGGTTGTCCAATTTTTTCATGCTTGAAATTTCACGACGTATGCCGGCGTATGACTCACACGTTCCGCTACGCTGGCCACAAGTTGTATGCACGGTCTGCGATCGTTGACAGACGTCAACACATGCTACTTGTAAGTTAATCATAAGTTGAGACATGCCGAGGTAATGTTTAGCATACCCGAAACTTATTTCTAACCTATGATTAACGTGTTGTTGGCACGTTACGCAATCGTTGCCACACATCGACAGACGTTACTTTTAAGTTACTCATAGGCTGAAAGACGTCGGTATAATGGATCGTCCTTGCGTCAGCGTCCACGGCCACGGCCAGGACACTTATTTGCAGCATTCTTCAAACTTTTCTTCGGCATGACGAGGATGTTCACACTTCGATATCTAGCTTGGCTATGATTCCAATTGTCCATCGGCAACGTCTATTTAAAATAGTCGAATTTGAGCGTTTTAACACGTTCAGAAGAAACGCTTCAAATTTCAAAACCCCAGCGTCAAAAAACAAAGGCGAGTGAAAGCAATTCAAATCCTTCATTGTAAACAATGAAAATAGCTGAGTGGTACCGTTTAAAGGTCGTTGAGTGTAAAAAAATCCAATTGTTGAGCGCAAACGTCTACTTTCAATAGTGGAGATGCAGCCATTTAAATCGTTGAGTTTATCATTTAAATCTTTAAATCGTTAAACGCAAGGACGATCCATCATAACCCACACCCTCCCCCTCACACTCACCTACTACTGGCAACATGAACAAACTACTACTAATACTAATACTAATACTAATACTGATACTGATACTGATACTGTTACTGCTGACATGGACATCGACTCAAAAAGGACTCGAAAACACTGTTGGGTTCCCCTTTTATGAGCAGAATTTTTATATACCAATTCCCAAAACCGCTGGGAACACATCTTGATATGGCAGTTGTAAGCTAGAAACACGTTAATTTTTTTTTTTTGTCGACCGGAAGACGTCAATGGAATACGTCTACATCCGTCGATGTGTGTTGGGACTACGTAAAGAATTGGTTCAAAGCACGTCAAACATAAGTTAGAAATAAGTTTCGCGTAAAAACGACATTACCGCGACGTGTTTCTACTTATGAGTAGCTTGTAAGTAGCCTTTGTGGACGTGTGTAAGCGTCCACATATCGTGTGTAAAACTTATCCCCATCGCATGCGGAATGTGTGTCATACACCGAGTACGTCGTAAAATTTTGAACATGTTTAAAATTTCTTGACGTACTCTACTTACTACGACGTATGATAGCGTACTTTAGCGTTGTACTCATGTATACCAAACTTACTCATACCGTATTTGACGTGCCCCAACGTTTTAGACACATTTTTCTTAGGTCGGCATACGCTGGCAAGATCGCCAAGGTGTGACCGCGATGTTGTCACTTCCATTTCTACGGCAGTTATGATTCGAATCGTTGTGCATCAGCCTTTTAATAGGCTACGTCACGACATCGTCGGCGATGCGTGCAACGCGCTATGCCTAAGTTAGACTATCGTTGGGCATCGGTTGTGTAGGCCGACAACAGGTTCAGCATTCGTTGGTATAAGTTATCTATAACACAACGAAACGTTCTGTGTCCGTTACCAATGCGTTATACATAAGACCAAGTCGCTATGAATACGTTCGAATCTTTAAAAAAAAAACATCAAAAGTTCAACGTAAGCCAGCGTTTTACATACATTTTAATACGTTGCCATCGCTGGCTAAAACGTCAAGGTGTGACCGGGCCTTAACATTATATAATAGTAACAAACAAATTAAAGTTAAAATATATATATATATATATATATATATATATATATATATATATATATATATATACATATATATATATATATATATATATATATATATATATATATATTTATATGTACATTATAAAAAGAATATTAAATCGAAAGTAAAATAAAACTACGTAGTGGTGTAGTGGGCTTGTACTAAAAAAAAAGAGAGACGCTAGCGTATGGAAAACGGAGTACAACTGCGGCTGCTTCTGCCCAGGTGAGATCGTACTCGGCACGCTATTGGCTGCTGGTTGGGAGGCGGCCAATCAGACCAAGTCTGCGAGCGAGGAAAAGGAAGACGAACAAGATGAAATGGGGGCTGAAGAAGAGGAGGTTCGTCTAACACTCGATCGTCTTGCAACGATAGTCAGAATGGGCAAGGAGCTCGAACAGGTCATTCAAGAGTGGGACCCACAGATGATGCGGTCATTGGAATTCAGCAATGGGCTTGATTCGTTAATGTCCGTCGATAAAAACCTGCTTGCCAGAAGAAGAAGCAGAACCAGCAAATACCCATAACTATGTTCCTCGTAAAATAAAAAAAGAGGTTACGTCTATGCCTTCGCCTATGCCTAGGCCTACACCTGCACCTTCATCCGAGCCTATTCATCCGAATTTTTTTTTAAATAACTGATTACATTATGTGGGGAAGGATAATAAGAGTGTGTGGATGCTGTATAATGGTTTAAAATACGTTTAAAATGTGTTTAAATATATTTAAATAATAAAATAAATATGTGGTTTCTGCTTCGTGGATTTTCACCTATCGTGGGTGGGTCTGGAGCGCATTAACAGCGAGAGGTGAGGGAGCACTGTATAGTCCAATTGGCTGTCAATAAAGTTTCCCTTTTCCCAAAAGTATTTTGACCTACATGTTGATATAGAACAGCAGGCATTTTCTGGGGAAATGGTCAAAATAAAATCCAGAAGAGATGTAGGACAGTTGACTGAGATATGGGTCATTAAGTTGACAGATGGAGTCAGTCCCAATGAGTTGCAGAAATCATTTGCTGAAATGACATGGCAGGAATGAGAGGTACCCAGACCTCGCCAACTGGCAGGATGGCAATTTAAGTCACCACATATAAGGAAGAGAGAGTTTGGATGAGTGGATAGAAGTTGGTCCATGTTTTCAGCGAGCAAGATGTAAATGGAGTCATCACTGTCTGGTGGATGGTACAACACAAATAAACAAGAGGTGGGAGCAGAGGGGAAGCCATAACCACAGGTATTCCTGGGGGTGTTGTGGAATGAGGGCAGTGCATAGAGAGTGAGGATTAGAGTTTCTGATAAAGAGAGCAACTCTGCAGCGAACATAAGGCTCAGGTCGAAGAGCTGAGGAAGAAGTGGAAGAAGCAGTAACCAGGGAGAGAAACCAAGGAGTCAGAGATGTTTTGAAGGAGTAAAGTTTCTGTTGAGCAGATTATGTCTGCTTTGTCAGTGGCAGCCTCTCTGGAGAGATCAGTCATGTTTAGAGTGAAGGCGTCGGATGTTTGAGGTCCACACTGTTAAGTAAGTGGGAGGGGAAGAGGCTTTGGTTGCAGGGGAGGGGGTAGGATGAGGGAGGAGAGGTGGAGGTAGGGAGAGTTGACTGTGGGTAGGAGATTGCAGAAGACCTAGGGGAGAGCGTCGGATGGGTAGGAGGACAAAGGGCGAGGTGGTGAAGGGATGAGTCATAGTCGGGAGAAATAAGAGAGGGGACATAGGAACGTAGGAGGTTGGAGGAGGTGGGGGAATGAATTGGAAGAGAGAGGGAGCTGTGGATAAGGCAAGGAATGATACAGAACCGGATGTGTACATCAACTTGGAAGACAATGGAGAGAACAAATTAATTTATAAAATCATGGCTCGTGACAGGAATGAGGATGGTAAGGATATGAATGAGGTATGGGGATAGGATAATGAAGGATGTTGGTGGGAGGCTAGTGATAGAGAAGGGGCAGTATTTAAATTAAAGCAGGCTATTTCAAAGAGATGGTGAACTTGGAAGGAAGCATTAGCTAGATGGAGCTTCAGTATTATCAAGAGGTTTAGTGAAGATCATGGAGGAGGAGGTGTGGACAGCATTGAAGAGGATGAAGAAGGAAAGAGCACCAGGCATTGAAGAGGTTGTACAGAGATGCTAATTGCATCAGTTGAAGTAAGAGTCAGTTGTATGACTAGGTTGTTGAATCTGCTGGGTTCAATTCCAGAGAATAGGGCTAATTGTGTTAATGTTGAAGAGGATGGGTGATGTTCAAGATCTGGGAAAGTACAATCATTACTGAAAGGGTGGAGGAGCTCCTTGTGAGCCAACGGCCATCCATATCTAGTGCCCAACTGTGTCTGCGGACATCCTCCTGCAGTTGGGTCACTTCTTATTAGGAGGTTGGTGGCAGGATTTGCACTCCGGCCACCATAAAACCCTTCATTCCGCAAAACGCAAAAACGCAAAAAATCTGAAAACCCACTCCGTGGGAGTACCTCCTGTGCAGCTTCCCTTCGCAGGGCAGCTCACCGGATGACGGGATTGGGGCAACGCCTTCGGGACCCCCAATCTTTGATAGGAGGGAAACCACGGGGTAACATCCCTGGGTCAGATCGCGGGAGAGTGTGTTGGAGTGGTGCTGAGGTGTCGTCCACCAGACGGCAGTCTCCTTGGGTTAACCTGAGGTGGTCCCTTCGGGTGGGTGCCTGGAATGTCCGATCCCTAAGAGAGGATGATCACCTGTCTCTGTTATCATCTGAGCTCAAGCGTTTGGACATCGGGATTGCAGCTCTCTCTGAGGTTCGGAGACCGGATTGCGGCGAGATAATGGTGGGTGGTTACACCTACTATTGGTCTGGTCGCTCTGATGGTTACCATACCCAAGGAGTTGCTGTAGCTGTGTCCAATAAGCTGACCCCAATGATAATTGAGGTAACACCGGTCAATGAGCATATTATGAGATTAAGGATTCGTCACTCCTTAGGTGTCATTTCCCTGGTCTCTGTTTATGCTCCGACTGAGGCGAGTGATCTCACCGTGAAGGATGCATTCTACGCCACACTCGAGTCTGTGGTTGATCAGTGCCCCAGACGAGATACACTTCTAGTCTTGGGGGATTTCAATGCATCGACTGGAACTGATAGGGACGGTTATGAGGTGTGTGTTGGTCCCCATGGGTCAGGAACTATGAACCAGAATGGCACTAAGTTCCTTGACTTTGCAAGAAGTCATGGACTTAGGGTGGCTGGTTCATGGTTTCAGCGCCCACAAGCTCATTGCTGGACTTGGTATTCCAACGCTGGCGGTGTGGCAAAGGAGATTGACCATGTCCTCATTGACGGTCGTTGGAGGATGATCCAGAACTGCAGGGTCTACCGGAGTGCTCAGTTCCTCAATACTGACCACAGGCTTGTTGTAGCAACTCCAAAGCTGCACCTTAAATCCTGGATAATGGTACCATCCCAGCCGAGGCTGGATGTTGCCAAGCTCAGGGATGAGAGAGTAGCTGAGGAGTTTGCGAACAGGCTGAGTGGACACTTGGGGGTCTGGGTGCTTTGGGGGGTCCTGAAGAGTTGTGGAGCGCCGTCCTTGATGTTGCCGGTGGATGCCTTGGAGCTCACCGCAGGGCAAAGAAGAATTTTGTCTCTCAAGGGACATTGGATACCATTGACCAGAGTCGCAGGGCCAGGCTGAAAAGCAGAGCTGAGCTGTTCAGGGAGGTGAGACGTAAAACTGTAGTGCACTGAGGGTTGACAAGGAGGCCTATGTGCGAGGAATCTGTGAGGGGGTAGAGCATCACCTGTGGACAGGTGATTCTCGTCCCGCGTACAGGGGAATTCGCGCATTACGCTCATCCAAGCCCATCCCTCGGAGCACTACAGTTCGAGCAGAGAGTGGTAGGCTCTTGACAGTGGAGTCTGAAGTGAAGGCCCGCTGGGCCGGTTACTTTGAGCGGTTGTACCAGGCTGATCCCCAAACTGTCGAGTTGGACGTCAAGGGTGTTACAATCCCTGTTGCTGACCCTCAAATCAACTGTGGTCCACCTACGCTTGTGGAAACATGGGCTGCGGTGAACCAGTTGAAACGGGGCAAAGCTCCAGGGATCTGTGGCATCCATGCCGAACTTCTCAAGGCTGGTGGAAATGCTGCACTCGTGTCGTTGCATGCAGTTTTGTGCTCTGCCTGGAACACAGGCATCATCCCAACTGACTGGAAGAGGGACCTTGTTGTCCCTCTCTGGAAAGGGAAGGGTGATTGCCAAGACTGCAACAACTACCGAGGGGTGACGCTGCTCTCAGTGCCGGGCCAGGTCTTTGCTCGGATAATTATCGTTAGGGTTTGCCACCATCTGCTTGAGCACCAGCGTCCAGAGCAGTAAGGCTTTATACCAAAGAGGTCAACGATTGACCGTATCCTTGCACTTCGTGTCCTCACCGAACGCAGATGAGAGTTTCGGCAGGGGCTGCTTGCAGCCTATGTTGATCTCTGTAAAGCGTTCGATTCAGTGAATCGGGATGTCCTCTGGAGGATTCTTGGTCTTCGTGGGGTGCCACCAAAACTGATCGATCTGATGTCTAAACTCTACTCTGTTACTGAGAGTGCTGTGAAGTGTGGTGGTACCATCTCTGACTTATTTCCAGTTGTTACTGGAGTTCGTCAGGGATGTGTACTTGCCCCCACACTTTTCAGCACTTGTATGGACTGGATTCTAGGGAGGATGTCGGAGAGATCAAGTTGCGGTGCGTCATTTGGGAATGTCAAGATCTCGGACCACGACTTTGCAGATGATGCAGTCATCTTTGCGTAGACTTTAGACATCCTCTTGGGGCCCCTCGAGGTGCTGAATGAGGAGTCGGAGCCGTTGGGATTACGGGTTTCTTGGGTCAAAACTAAGATCCAGGCTTTCGGTGACATCTTGGATGCTGCTGTCCTGTCTGTGTCTGTTTGTGGTGAGGATGTTGAGGTCGTGGAGAGATTCACTTACCTTGGCAGTGATATTCATGTCTCTGCTGGCTGCGAGTCAGAGGTCAATAGACGTCTGGGTCGGGCCTGGGGAGTCATGGATTCACTGGATCATGGGGTGTGGCGCTGCCGGTACCTGTGTGGGAGGACGAAAGTCCGTGTCTTCAGGTCCTTGGTACTTCCAGTCTTGCTCTATGGGTGCGAGACTTGGACTCTGACCAAGGATCTGAGACGGAGACTTAATTCCTTTGGTACCAGGTCTCTTCGGAGAATCCTTGGCTATCGCTGGTCGGATTTTGTGTCCAACGAGCGGTTGCTGAGAGAGACTCGGATGAGATTTGTTACCTGCATAGTCCGTGAGCGTCAGTTGCAGCTGTATGGACATGTGGCTCGTTTTCCTGACTCTGATCCTGCTCACCAGATTCTCTCAGCGAGGGAGTCTCATGAGTGGAGGAGGCCAGTGGGTTGACCACGTGCCTCATGGTTGCAACAGGTTGACCATCATCTCAAGGAGATGGGGATGGGCCTGGCATCTGCCTGGGTGATGGCCAGACGGAGGCCCCTGGAGTACCGGCGGAAAGTCGACGCAGCGACGTGCTGTTCTGGCACATGCTCCAATACCTGACCTGACCTGACAATCATTACACTCATACATCATGTCATGAAGGTACTGGAGAACGTTCTGGATGAGAGCATAAGGAAGAGTATGGAAATGGAGATTAGCGAAGAGAAAAAGGGTTTCAGAAAGGATAGTGGGATGTCAAATGGGATGTTCCGTCTGAGAAATCCCGTGGAGAAGAAGTCGGAAGTGCATGGTGAAATGGCATTGGGATTTGGTGACCTGGAGAAGGCCCATGACACTGTCCTGATTGAGATAGTGATGGTGACACTGAGAGTTAAAGTGGTCACTTACTTTAGTGGAGCTCGGTTGGAAAGTTGCGTCATTGTGAGCCTTGTATCTTGTAATTTTCATCTCTTTGGACCAATCAGAGTACATCTTGACATTATTAAATTTATGACTGTTGAAGGCGTAAAATCATTGGCGCTATAGTGGCTGCTTACCATCCCGAAATATTTATCTGCAGACTAAGACATTGTTGGGACAAATGTGTATGTGTAACAGGGGAATACATTGATTAACAGTTAAGTTCAATTTTTCTGTTCTTTGTTTATTCTAAAATACATAGTTTCTTCAATATTAAAACATCATCCTCTTTTAAAATTGGAATTTCCAACAATCTGTGCAAAGGAGCTTATTTGTTTTATTTGATCGCATTGGATAAAAAAATGATCAATACAAACTTAAAGCCCATTTATGCAAATGAATATAAACAATTACAAATCCAGGAAAAAAATTCGAAAGGGTCCACCAATAATATTTCCCCCAAACATGCAATGATCAGCAAAAATAATTATTAAGAAATATTTTAATTCGTGTCTAAAATTAAAATAACAAATCGATGATCACAAATGAAATACACAACTGAACATGCAAACTTCATGTTGATACAGTGACACCACTATGTGCTTTGCTCTCTCTCTATCAAGTGCAGCCTGTGGCTGCTGGCTACATCATTGGTTGGGATTGAGCTATGCCGCTGATGCAGTGTCACCCTCACCAGTGCACTGGCACTCATTTTGCCGACATCGGAAGGATGACAGGCCGAGATGAGAGGTTGAGTTAACCTCCTGGTGTATTAATTCAGCGGCCCAACGGTGCTTGAACTCAGGACCCTAGGATCCCAAGCCTCCACCCAAGCCACTAAACCAACATCAGGCTACGTTTGCTTTACTGATTATAATTAAATCACACAATTGTGGTAATCTGTGTTTGTAACAATCACAAACATCTATTTGGAAAACTGTCATTAACATCAAGGTCATCATTGTTGCATTATGTAGATATTAATTTTCAAAAGGTTAGTGTTTTTTTATTTGCCTTTATTAAAAGATAACACGTTTGGGAGAGGAGAATTTAGAAAATATATAATTTGGTCTTTCGGGTATTTTAAATATAATTTGGGGGTTCGGATTCACTCAGCATGTGATCAAACCCAGTGTATTTAATAGTTCAGCTGTAGAGAATCTTGTCTCACTCCAGGAAGAGCTTGTGAAACATGGAGAGATCCACCAAGATGAAGTTGCTTGCATCTTATTGTGTTTTCCTTCCCTATTTCATCATATTTTTGTCACCATTTGCATCGCCGTTATTTCAGTTGGAGTTTTATCATTCGGACACAGCTTTGTGCAATGCAGGTGAAGAGAAAGTTCGACGCAGAGTTGTTTTTCCTGGAGATGTCATGATCGGTGCTCTTTTCCCATTGACTGGCACACAAGAAGAGGGACTGTCTCTTCGGGAGAATCCCCAATTGAGTGCTTGTATCAAGTAAGTATGATTTATCATGATTCAAGTTCAATAAACAGAACATAGTTTGTACTTTACTTTTGTCATTGCGTTGTTGCACTTGTTGGGCAAAGTGTCTGAACATTGTTCATTGGATGCCTTCATTAATATCATATTTTTTTTGAGCAAAAATATCCTTTTTCGCTCCATCTGCTTCACAAATCCTCATCTTCTCTTTGCTCCCAACACCAGAGGCACTCACATCTGTCTTATCACCTCTTCTCCACCTGCTCTTTGTCACTACATTTAGCGAATACTTCAGGTTCATTCCCTTTCTCAACGATAAAATTGTTATATGAAACATATCTTCTGAAAAACCCACTCAATCCCCATGCTTCATTCACTTTCTTTCATTCAACAACCTTCTCGTTTCATTTCTTTATTTAATGTTGTTATTTTCTTGTGACATTATACATAAAGGAAACACAATAAAATATCATAAATGATGATGATATTCCATATTATTGGATATTTTACTGTAATTATTCCAACGTTTTGTGTTTATAGTGCATCCATATGTCCTCAAGACATAAGGTATTAAGGAAGTTTGTAAAGTTTCGAAAAACACTAATGTGTTCAACATTCCTTTGGATTGTGATTAAAAATAAGATTTTGTTGAGACAAGCCTCACAAGTCGAGTTTTTGGCATCTTTGAAGTAAATACTTTGCTGTATTACCTTATATGAGCATGTGTAGTAATGTTACAATAATCACCTTTAACTCTAGTTTTACCAAACAATTGTTCAAGAACCCTTAATATTAGGAGTTCTTATGACATCACAAGATGATAAAAACATTTTACTTCCAGCAGTTTATGACCACTTGCTATTCGATCTCTAACATTTCAATGCTTTCAGGAGATACTTTCAATTGTTTTCGTGGTTTTTTTGTTGTTCATGGAAATTAATGGGTATGTGCAAATTATTAATCGACATACATTGTATTTCATGTAAGGGAACAACTAACAGAACATTAATTTGCATTTTTCAAAACTGTTATTTCAATCAACTTCCAACAATTTTTCTGCTTTGTTTATTTTGTGATGTGAATCGCTTAAGTCGCTGGAGTGTTAATCGGACACTTTCATCGACTGAACTGTAAAGAGCAGGGTATCTGAAGTATATTATCCATTGGCTTAATTGCTTTTCTTTTTGAATTATTTATTGTGATTTATTGATGTGCAAGAATACATATATATTTATTGCCTATTTGTTGATCAACTTGATGTGCAAGAATACATATATATATATATATATATATATATATATATATATATATATATATATATATATATATATATATATATATATATATATGTATATATACTTTGTGGGGCGTAAACAGACATATATAAATAAAAAATATGCAAGCACACGTTTGTAAATAGAAGGAACATAAATACACACACGTGTAAAAAGACAGTGTGGGCAAATGGTATGTGTGAAACGAAGGAACCTCATGTTGCCAATAAAATAGTCTCAAAATGTAATATTGCATAATGGTTGGTGGCATCGCTTGCTCCAGGAAGGTCGAGGCTCATGGAAGTCATTCATTTCATCATCACAAAATGTTTTATAGGAGATTAAGGATTATCAAAACATCAGAATAAATATTTTAATTATATTATATTTTTTATAATGGATCAGAATTATTATATTCCTCGTGTTTAAATTACACTTGGTGAAATAAAGTTATTCTTCTTCTTCTTCTTCTTTTCTTCTTCTCTTCTCAATATTTTGTTTTGAAAAATTTATGAATCATATTAAATTTTTGTGTAATAAAATATGCATGTAAAATATTTAAAAATCGTTTCCAATTTAAGTATAAGCTCTGGCTTTAGCTCCCACTATGTAAAAGGAACAGGTTTTCTTTCAGGAGGCAATGCTATGTATTTGAATCGGCACAGCTGAATTTTATCAAATTCATCAAATCACCGATATTTTTACCTCTGCTAACGAAGGTGGACAGAGGTTACGTTTGCACGCCTATCTGTTTGTCTATCTATCTGTATGTCTACCTGTCTGTGAGCTGGTTATCTTAAAAAGTTATGTACGGGTTCAGACAACATTTGGTAAACAAGTTGTGTGTGTGACAAGGACGAATTGAATTGATTTTGGTGAAGATCCCTATTCGGATGCAGACACGATAATTTTTAAAGTGATTCTTCACCATTGAGAGATGGAGCCAAAAATTATATGTCGCATGACTACTCAAAACGTTATGGAAGGATTCGGTGGAAATTTTCTGGAAAGGTTGGGTGTCTGCCGTGGATGAATCAATTCCATTTTGGTGAAGGTCTGGATCCAGATACGAGAATTCTTTTTAATTTTTTAGCTCTGCCTCCGAATGTGGGCAGGGGTTAGGTTTTCATCCCCGTCTGTCTGTCTGATTGCAAGCATGATATCTCAAAAAGTTATGGACGAATTCGAAAAAATTTGCTGGACAGGTTGGGTGTGTGATAAAGATGAATTGATCACATTTTTGGTGAACATCCAGATCCACATACTGGAATTTTTCAAGTGATTCTTCACAATTGTGAGATGTGGCCAAAAACGATATATAAAACAAGCAATGGATGGATTATAACAAAATATATTGGATGATTTGAGACCACAACAAGCCGATTAGATTTTTGTTCAGATCTGCATTCAGATCCAGCCTATTACTGTCTCTACAACTATTGAGCAGATTTGCTTGTTTAGATGTTGCTGTAAAATTGGTTTTGATGTTAATAATACTTCTTTACATTTTTATGTTTCAGATCATTTCTTGTAAAATTCACATAGGGAATTATGACATAATTATGATATGTTTACATTTAACTTGAAATGTATTCACCACAGGTTCAGTGAAAGGCGTTTCCGCTGGTTTATGGTTATGGTGTTTGCAATAATTGAAATAAATAATAATTCCACACTGATCCCAAACACCACACTTGGATATGTCATGTATGACACGTGCTTAACTACAAACAGACTCGTGAATGCAACTTTAACCTTTCTTGGCAAATCAAGGCAGGACACTCCTGTAGATTCCTGCACACCCCAAGTCATTATTGGAGAAGCTCGATCAGGGTTTTCAAGTATCGTTTCTCGATTTATAAGCCTTTATCACATACCACAGGTGAGCACGTTTTTGTACTATTTTGAATGGCTGTAAAAGTGATATAAAGTGAAATATTTCGGTGAAGTTTATAAATGACGTTAAGTCGATAAATGTATATATTTGCATTAACGGGCATGGAGATAGTCTTGAGAAAGATCGATTGAAAAACGTCCAGTTTGGTTCTTTCCAATTTGGGCTATGCAATGTATATACGAGGTTTGGGATTGGTTGGTGTCGACAAAGTGCATGTCGGTGAAATAGAAAGAGTCGTGGGTGGGATTATGTCATATAAATTATGATAATCCATCCATATAATAATCGTTGAAGAGGCTGCATTGCATGTTGACAGAAAAACATCAAAATAAAACTTCACCGATTTCTCCAAGTATTCCTTTGTTACACGTGCACACTTTTCATGTTATTGTGATTCTCTATGTACAGTATACATCTTTGGGATGAGGAGGTGCATATTAAGGAAACTTGCCTTTACATCTTTACAATTACTAAGCTTTTTTTTTTTTTTTTTTTCTTTTTTTTTCTGTATACCTTGGTCGAGGCTCGTATGAGAGCTAACACACAACTCACAGCAAGGAGGCATGAGACAAGAGGGGCGGGAGTGGAAGGGACAAAACATTGGGGAACAGACACAGGTGAACTGTGGAAGGGAGAGGGATGGGGATGGGACGGGGAACATGGCGAGGAGAAGATGGACATTACAGGGACTTTCAGGAAGGAAAGCAGGAGAATTGAAGGAAGTGGGCCCGGGTGGATTATCGGGGGTAGAAAAGATCGAGGATTTGGATGGGGGAAGACAAGAGGTGGTGGTGAACAGCTGTTTTGAAAGCCTGGAGGGAAGAATGGGAAAGAATAGAGTGAGGAAGTTTATTCCAAAGGCGGGAAAAAAGAGGAATGAAAGAGTGAAGATGAGCAGTGATTCGTGATTTTGGTAGTTTTACCAGAAGAGGGTTGTTGGCGGACCTTGAGCGCCCTGTGGAAATGTGGTTGGGACAAATCGCAGAGAGAGCAGGGGGGGCAAGGCTGGAGAGGAGTCGGTAGAAGACAGAAAGACCACCGACCAACCTGCGGTGATTGAGTGAGAGGCCCAAAGACTCAGCTTCATTGCGGGAGATGCCAATGAACTTAAAAGCCCTGGTTTCGACAGCGTGAAGTCGAGAAAGGTGGGAGGCAGGAGCACCAGCCCAGAGGGGAGAGCAGTACTCCATCAGGCTACGGACAAAAGCTTTGTAAGTGGTCAGGAGCTCAAGAGGGCCGAGGAAGGACTTTGCACGACAGAGGATTCCCAGTCGGCGACTGGCTTTTGAGGCAAGGTTGGAAATGTGACTTTCCCAGGAAAGGTCATGGCAGATAGTGAGACCCAGAAGCTTGAAAGAAAAGACTTCTTCCAGAGGATTGTTGAGAAAGTGGATGGGGGGGGTTTGTAAACGGTCCTTTCGAAGAGACATAGTGAGAGTGTGAGATTTGTCTGGATTGAAAGACATGTTCCATGTGTTGGACCAGTTTGTGATTTTATCCAGATCTGCAGTGAGCGAAGAAGCTGCTGCTTGCCGGTCTGAGGGATGACAGATGGTACGGCAGAGGGTGGAGTCATCGGCAAAGAGAAATAGAGGATTTTCCAGAGAGTCCGAGAGATCATTGATGAAAACCAGAAAGAGAACAGGGCCCAGAACGCTACCTTGAGGAACTCCAGCCTGCACAGGAAGAGGGGATGAAAGAACTCCATTTAGGGCCACACGTTGACTGCGACAGGAGAGGAAGTCTGCGAGCCATGAGTGGAGATGGCCTTGAATACCATGAGAAGAGAGTTTGGTGAGTAGGGCAGGGTGCCAGACTGTGTCAAAAGCACGTGATATGTCCAGGGATACGGCTCGGATTTCCTGTCTGGCATTGAGGACCTCCATCCATTGATGGGAGAGCAGAAGCAGCATATCCAGGGTAGAGTGACCTGGTCTGAAACCAAATTGATGATTGGAAATCAAGCCATTGGAGAAGAGGAAGGATTTCATGTCTGAAGCGATGATGGATTCCATAACCTTGCTGATGATTGGGAGAAGGCTGATTGGTCTGTAGTTACAGGGATCTGTTTTTGCACCTTTTTATGCAGGGCAGTGATGTTAGCAGATTTCCAAGCAGATGGCAGATGACCTTGGGAAAATGAGAGGGTGAATAGAACAGAGAGAGGGTGAGCAAGAGCAGAAGAGCAGGCTTTGAGGACACGTGGGCTGATGCCGTCTGGACCGGTTGCAGAATCTGACTCGAGGTTTGAAAGCAAGCTCTCCACCTTGTCAGGAGAAAAGGATACAGAGTCCAGGGACAGTTGGGTGCGACTGGGTAAAGTGGGTAGAGATAGTGATGGGTTTGGGACACAAGATTTAGCTGCAAACACCGAGTTTAGACATTCAGCTTTATCACGTGTGGAATCAGCAGTGCGGCCATTTGAGGTAAGGGAGGTATGGAGGGGAACATACACCAGAAACAGATTTGATTAAACGCCACCAGGATTTTGAGGAGGGAGAGAGGTATGAGAGTTCAGACTTGAGATGAGAAAGATGTTGTTTTCTGGCTCTCCTGAGGGTAGATACACACTTGTTCCGAGCTTTGTGGAAAGAACTGAGATTGCCCTCAGTTGGGTTTGCTTTCCATGAGGCAAAGGCAAGTTGTTTCAGGACAACTGCCTCGCCACAAGCTTCAGTAAACCAAGGGCGGGAGGAAGGGTAAGACAACTGAACACGAGAGGGGATAAATCTGTGCATGAGGGAGAGCAAGTTTCTTTGAAAGAATTCCCAGGATGAGTTGATGTTTGAGAAAGTAGTGATAGGAGACCAGTCTGTAAGTTTGATGGCTGCTTGGAGACCCTGCCAGTCGGCTTGAGTGAAATGCCAGACTCGACGGCGGTGAGGTGGTTCTCTGATAACAGCCAGAGAGATGTCCACTTTAACAAGGACGTGGTCAGAAGAACCAATTGGAGCGAAGGAAGAGCAGCAGATATTGTCAGGGAAATTTGTCAAAATCAGATCCAGAAGAGATGGAGTACCATTGGTTGAGATCCGGGTCGGGAAGTTGACCGATTGAGTCAGTCCCAATGAGGCCAAACTTGATGCCAAACAGATGTTATTTTCATGGTCAAACCGATAAACTTAGATGGTATTCATAGAATACATACCCTACACAATCGTGAGAAGGACTTGGTGTGAGCAAAGTCTTGTTTAAAGGTTATTTTTGCTTTGATCTTATATGGCTAACAGATCACGTGACCGCTGATGTCATATTTTTCATCCATATTTCCCATGGGTAGTTGATTAATTAGTTAAATTTTGCATTGGTCGGTTAAGCTGTTTATCCTACGGAGATTTTAAAAGATTTTCCCTCCAATCCATTATAGCTGCCAGACCATATGATGGTCATTTTAATGAAAATCCTGTTCAAATTTCAAGTCAATCGGATGAATATTGAGGATTCCAGAAATTTGGCTCATGTTGACCTTTTGGCCATTGTTGACCTCAAAAATATTTGGTGGTTAAATTAATTGACTTGATATGAAAATCCTCTTCAAATTTCGAGTCAATTGGATGAAAATTGATGATTTTATAAAATTGGTCTCTGTTGATCTTTGGCCTATGTTGACCTGAAAAGAGTGACCGCTATATCACACAGTCATGTAACATGTGGTAAAGTTTCAATTTCCTTCGCTGAACGGTTTTCGATGTACACTCGTAACAAAATGCAGACACGTACGACGTATGACATACGACATACGTACGTACACCACCGATCACTTATGCCTGCTCTTTGCTTTGCAAGCACAGGGTAATAAAATGCAAGGTGACAATTCTGGACAGTATGTATGGGGGACGATTTACAAATTATCCATCTCCATTGGAGTCATTGTGATCATGTCTTATTTGTGAGGGCATGTATAATTGTGCAGTAAAGTTCATCATCTAAACAAGAAAGAGTCCCATTGAAGAGTAATGTGTCGAAGGGTAAAATGGAAATGAACGAGTGGAGCGGAAGTTGGCCAGAATTGGAAACATTAAGCATGGAAATGAAATACCATATTGCAAGGAAAAGTGATTGGTGGGTTTGATGGGGTAGGAGTGGGGGTGGGGGGGAGTTGCGGAACACAGCCTGTTTTGAAGCCCTGGATATAATTTGGGATTGTCCATTCTCAGGATTCAAGAACTCTACAAACAAGCAACAGTCTTGGGGTGCATAAGCCTAGATTTTGGGAGATTAAACAGGAGGTAATTATTGGAAGAACACAAGTACTGTGAAGGGGTTGGAGAAGATCAGAGGGAGCAGAGAGAGTTAAACAGGAACAGAGGTGATGAAAAAAAGAGGCCGCTAACCTGCTTGGGATGTTAGAAGAACATATCTTGTGCCATGGCCTCATTATGTTTGATGCTAATAATGGTGGGACCTTTAGATTATACAGTTTTCAAAAGAGACAGATATGGATTCCAGGGAAACAGATGATGCCAAGTCTGCAGTTGGCATTGGAAATTAGCATTGTGGTACATTCAGCCCAGACTTCTATTATTACAAACCTCTTCTATTAGCTGACCATAGCAATATGTGGGTTAATTTGATGATCCATCCAAAGTGACAGCGTGTGGCATTGAAATTTTTCAGGTTTGAAGAGCATGGTCCATTTATCAGACTAGCAATTAATCAATTCCAAATCAGTAGAGAGTGATGTCGCTGCTGTGTTTGTCAGTGGGATTGTACAACACAATGTGGAATATTGTGCAAAAGGGAGGGTCTCCAAATATTGAATATGTCATTGATGTCGATGCCGGAAAGAGTGGGACGAATATGTTGCTATTGGCTAAACCAGCCTTCACTGGAAGATAAGATGATAAGAGAAGGTACAATTGATGGGAATGCATTGACTACACAAGTCAGATAGCAATGTGCTAAGGAGGTCTTGTTGCTCACAAGCAGTGTTCTTGGCAAGCAAACTGGGATACGAAAATGTGTTGAATGCCCGAACTGTGTCCAAGGAGATTGTGTTCTCCTGTTTGAGATGTATGGCTTCTATCCATTGCTGAAAGTGAAGCTGCAGTGTTTCCAGGTTTGAGTGACTAGGATGGAATCCACATTGTGGTGACAACAACCAGAAATAGAGTAAATACTTGACAAGAACAAAAATGGTGTACTCTTGAATCTGAAAGTAAACCTACTAGTTTGTAGCTACTAGTATTTGTTTTCTTTACCCTTTTTGTGGACAGGAGTGATGTTTGCAGACCTCCTGGAAGAAGAGAGGCTGGGAAAGGAAAAGGATAGGCTGAAGAACACAGACAGAAGTGAAGCAAGAGTATTTTGGGTTTTTTAATAGGATCTGCGGCTCATTGTGGAGCTGCCACACTCAGATGCATGCATGCATGCACACAAAAGAATACATGAGACAACACAGGACTGTTAGATGAGACAACCACAGCCGCTGGCCTTGGAGAAATTCCCGTAACTTCCTGGAGCACTTTAAGTACCAGCAGCATCACACTCAGAACAATGAAACCACATTTATCACTGCACCCAAATGGGGCAATTCCGAAAAAGGAATTTCCTTCTCTCGGATGCCAACTAATGGGGATTGTCTGTGCTCTATTCTTTTAAAAGTTGACTGTCAAGCAAGGAAGCAACAAGAACTGTTTTTAAAAGTCTTTGGAAAGACTCGGCTGGAGTGAAAAACCAAATACCTCCCAGACTCGGAGCAGATGCTCAAACGATTACACCAGCGAGTCTGGTAATAGCAGCGGAGGTTGTGATATCATGTGCACGGATGCCATCTCAGCTCATCAGCAAAGCAGGGTTGAGGCCAGACAGAACATTTTCTATCTTCTCAATAATGAAGGACATGTCATCCAGTAGACACTGCATATGAGGGGAGAGGCTGCTGGTTGCCAATCCGAGGATGACAGATGGTACGGCAGAGGGTCGAGTGATTAGCAAAGAGATAAAGAGGATTTTGCAGAGAGTCAGAGAGATCATAGATGAAAACCAGGAAAAGAACAGGGCTCAGAACACTGCCTTGAGGATCTCCAGCATGGACGGGAAGAGGGGATGATAGAACTCCATAAGGGCCACACATTGGCTGCAACAGGAGAGGAGTCTGATAGCCATGAGTGGAGAAGGCCTTGGATACCATCGGAAGACTGTTTAGTGAGCAGGGCAGGGTGCCAGACCACATTGAAAGCATGCAATATGTATCGGGAAATGGCTCTGATTTCATCTCTGGCATTGAGGATCTCCATCCTTTGTTGGGTGAGCAGAAGCGGCATGTCCAGGGTTGGAGTGCCCTAATCTGAAACCAAATTGATGATCGGAAATTAAGCCATTGGAGAAGAGGGAGGATTTAATGTCTGAAGCGATGATGGATTCCATAACCTTGCTGATGATACGGAGAAAGCTGATTGGTCTGTAGTTGCTGGGATCTGTTTTTGCACCTTTTTTATGAAGGGCAGTAATGTTTGCTGATTTTCAAGCAGATGGCAGATGACCTTGAGCAAATGAGAGGGTGAATAGAACAGGGTGGTTGAGCAAGGGCAGCAGAGCAGGTTTTTAGGACATGTGGGCTGATGCAGTCTGGACCGGTTGCAGACTCTGAGTTGAGGTTTGACAGCAAGCTCCACTTTTCAGGAGAAAAGGACACAGAGTCCAGGAGCAGATGGTGGGTACAGAAATTGTTGGGTTTGGGACAAATAATTTAAAAGCAAAAACAAAGTATGTTATTCAGCCTTTTCATGTGCGGTATCAGCATTGTGGCCAGTTGAGGTATGGTAGGTGATTGGAGGGGGAACATTCACGATAAACAGACTTAACTAGACACCACCAGGATTTGGAGGAGGGAGAGAGGTTTTAGAGTTCAGACTTGAGAATTGAAATATGTTGTTTTCTGTCTCCACTGAGGGTAGAAACACACTTGTTCCGAGCATTATGGAAGGAATTGAGATTACCCTCAGTTGGGTTTGCCTTCTATGAGGCGAAGGGAGTTTTGTTTCAGGACAACTGCCTCACCACAAGCTTCAGTGTACCATGGGCGGGTGTAAGGGTAGGACAACTGAAGATGATATGGGATAAATCTGTGCATGAGAGAGCAATTTTCTTTGAAATAAATCCCAGGACGAGTTGATTTTGGAAAATGTAGAGATGGGAGACCAGTTTCGAAGTTTAATGGCTGCTTAAAGTCCTTGCCAGTCAACCTGAGTGAAATGCCAGACTCGACGACACTGAGATGATTCTCTAATAACAGCCAGAGAGATGTCTACTTTAACAAGCATGTGGTCACATGAACCAGTTGGAGCGGACAAAGAACAACACATATTTTCAGGGAAATTGGTAAAAATCAGATCCATAAGAGAGGGAGTACTGACGGTTGAGATATGGGTCGGGTGGTTGACAGATTGAGTTAGTCCCAATAGGTCACGTCAGTCTTTGGCTGAAGTGCCATGGCAGGTCAGAGAGGTACCCACACCCAGCCAACTGGCATGACGACAATTGAAGTCACCACATATGTGGAAGAAAGAGAAGAGAAGAGATGAGAAGTACAGTACATGTACAACCATGAGGTGGGAATAGAGGAAGCCATAGCCAGAGGTATTCCTGTGGTTTTGGCGAGTGGGGGCAGTGCATGAAGAGTGAGGAATAGAGTCTTTGATGAAGAGAGAAACTCTACTGGCAGGATGAGGATCAGGTCTGTCATGCCAGAGGAGGGAGTAATGAGGGAGAGAAACTTGGGAATCAGAGATATCTTGAAGGAGGAAGCTTCTGTTAAGCAGATTATGTCTGGTTTGTCAGTGGCATCCTGTATGGAAAGATCTGTCAGTTTTAAGCGAAGCCCTGGATGTTTGAGGTCCACACTGTGAAAGAAGAGTGAGGGGAGGAAACTTGGGATGCAGAGGAAGGGAGGGAGAGGGTAGGACGAGGAAGGTGGGGGAGGGGTGGAGATAAGCAGAGTTGTTGAAAGAGTGTGGGGGTTTGCAGAAGAGCTCAGAGAGAGGGCTGGATGAGGATTTGAAAAGTCTCGCTGGTGATGGGTTGATGTACAGTTATTCATTGCTAAAGATGGACATGTGACATGCGATCACCTTGGTGCACAAATTTTGTCATGGAAAATCTGCCCACACAGGAACCACACGCGAAGATATTAAGCAGTGTAACCAGGTTTCAAGAAAGTCTGTTGTTGGAAAGTCTGTGTTGTTGGACAAGAAAGTCCGAGTCTTCAGGTCCTTGGTACTTCCAGTCTTGCTCTATGGGTGCGAGACTTGGACTTTGACCAAGGATCTGAGACGGAGACTTAATTCCTTTGGTACCAGGTCTCTTCGGAGAATCCTTGGCTATCGCTGGTCGGATTTTGTGTCCAACGAGCGGTTGCTGAGAGAGACTCGGATGAGATTTGTTACCTGCATAGTCCGTGAGCGTCAGCTGCGGCTGTATGGACATGTGGCTCGTTTTCCTGACGCTGATCCTGCTCACCAGATTCTCTCAGCGAGGGAGTCTCATGAGTGGAGGAGGCCAGTGGGCCGACCACGTGCCTCATGGTTGCAGCAGGTTGACCATCATCTCAAGGAGATGGGGATGGGCCTGGCATCTGCCTGGGGGATGGCCAGACGGAGGCCCCTGGAGTACCGGCGGAAAGTGGACGCAGCGACGCGCTGTTCTGGCACATGCTCCCATACCTGACCTGACCTGTTGTTGGCTTTCTCGCTCAGGTGGCTGACTTATGATCCTGGGGTCCCGAGTTTGAGCCCCGTTGGCTGCTGAGTTAACACCAGTTGAGGTTGACTCAGCCTCGCCTTCTTCTGCGGTTGGCAAAATGAGTATCAGTGTTCTGGTAGAAGGGGCACAGCATCAGTGACACACCTGCACTTCCAAAAAAATGATAGCTACCTGGGAGCCAAGCTGCCATACATAAGAACACAAAATAACCTGGTTTCAAGAGATATCCTACAACAGCATTTCTCAGCTGGCTTACCAGATGATCCAGCCATCCTGGTATTTTGTCACTGTGAATCCCCTGTTATCCCTGCAAAGGATAAAAAAAAATACAGAATGAAGATTTTTAATAAAAGAAAAAAATTCAGGGTTTATTCAAGTGGGTATTTTTTTTTAATCCAGGTGGGTAAAACTGGGCTGGACCCGTAGTTACAACCCTGACTTCAGGAGCAACAAGAAGGCTGGAATCTGGACCATTTTTATTTCCTTTTTGCACACAACATGCCAATTCAGCGTCTCGTCTTACAAAGAGAACATCAAAGCTCACTCTCGACATTAATCAGCCTGTTTCTGGCTTGAGTTTTGAATATTACTAAGCTTGAGAATGCAAGTTCACATAGGTAAAGGCCCAGCCACACCTTGAAGTTTTCGCCAGCAATGGCAATGTATCAAAATATATGTAAAACGCTGGCTTACGTTGAACTTTTAATGTTTTTTTTTTTTAAGATTCGGAGGTATTCATAACGAGTTGGCCGTATGCATAACATATTAGTAACGGACACATAACGTTTCGTTGTCTTATAGATAACTTATACCAACGAATGATTAGCGTGTTGTCGGCGTTCACAACCTATGCCCAACGGTAGTCTAACTTATGCATATTGCGCTGCACGTATCGCCGACGATCACGTGGCGTAACCTATTAAAAGGCTGCTGCACAATGATTCAAATCATAACCACCGGAGAAATGGAAGTGTCAACATCGCAGTCACACTCTTGACGTTCTTCCCAGCATATGCCGACCTCTTAAAAATGTGTCTAAAACGCTGGTGCACGTCGAATACGGTATGGGTAAGTTTGGTATACGTGAATAGAACGCTAAATTACGCTATCATATGTCGGAGTAAGTGGAGCACGTTATGTAATTTTAAACGTGTTAAAAATTTTATGACGTACTTTCTCGTATGCCTCACACGTTCCACATGTGATGGGAATAAGGTCTACGCACGATATGCGAACATTGGCACACATCGAAAAAGTTACTTGTAAGCTACTCATAAGTCGAAACACGTCGAGCTAATGTCTAGCGTACCCGGAAAGTTATTTCTAACTTATGAGTAACGTCGTTTGAACCAATTCCTTACGTATTTCCAACGCACATTGACGTATGTGGATATATTTGATTGATGTCTTCCGGATGACCAAAGAACGAAATGAACGTGTTTGTAACTTACAACTACCATATAATGGCGTATTGGCAGCGTTTAGGGGAATTGGAAGATAAAAATGGGCTTCACAGAGGAGGAACCCATCAGTGTTCCAGACTCCATGGTTTTTTTTTTTTCTTCGGCATGACGGTGATGTTGACACTTCGATTTCTAGTGCGGTTATGATTTAAATCGTTGAGCGGCAGCCTTTTAATTATATTATATTATTACCGCACTAGAAATCGAAGTGTGAACATCACCGTCTAACCGAAGAAAAAAAGAAAAAAAAGAAAAAAAAAACCATGGAGTCTGGAACACTGACGCTAACCATTACCTCGACGTGTTTTGACTTATGAGTAACTTAGAAGCAAGGAATGTCGACGGGTCTCAACGAGCGCGTAGCATGTTAACAACATGTCACTCATATGTTATAAATAAGTTTCAGGTACGATAAACATTACCCCGACGTCTTTCAGCCTATGAGTAACTTAAAAGTAACGTGTGTCGACATATGTCAATGATCGCTTAACGTACCTAAAACTTATGGCCAGAGTAAGCGGAACTTGTGAGTCCAACGCTGGCATCAGTCGTAAAATTTCAAGCATGCTAAAATTTGAGGACAACCGCAAAGTACAACGATGAAAGCCAGCGTACTACGACGTATGCCAGTGTTTTTCAGCGTGCTCTCAATGTTTCCAAAACTTAAGGCCCTGTTGGCTGCTGAGGCACCTTGACGATTCAGCCAGCGTATGCCGATTTGTGAAAAATTTGTATAAAACGCTGGTACACGTCGAATACGTTATGGGTACGTTTTGTATACGTTAAGAGCACACTGAAAAACACTGCCATACGTCGTAGTATGCTGGCTTTAAACGTTGTACTTTTGGGTTTTCCTCAAATTTTTCATGCTTGAAATTTTACGACGTATGCCGGCGTATAACTCACACATTCCGCTCGCTAGCCATAAGTTGTGGGCACGTAATGCGATCGTTGACACACGTCAAAACACGTTACTTGTAAGTTACTCATAAGTCGAAACACGTCGAGGTAATGTTTAGCTTACCCGAAACTTATTTCTAACCTATGAGTAACGTTTTGTAAGCACGCTACACGAACGTTGTTCACACTTTGCAACACGTAACTTGAAAGTACGACTACTAATACTACTACTACTACCAACATCGACATCACTAAATTCTCTCGAACTACTACATCTACTACTACTACTAACATCGACATCACT
>NC_140961.1:152216707-152224207 GCF_056783735.1 Eptatretus burgeri
ATATATATGTATATATATATATATATATATATATATATATATATATATATATATATATATATATATATATATATATATATATATATATTTATATATATATATATATATATATATATATATATATATATATATATATATATATATATATATATATATATATATATATATATATATATATATATATATATATATATATATATATATATATTGTTGCGGTATTCGCGCCCGCCGGCGTGCTGACGGCCACATAACTCGAATCGCGGCACGTCGCCCACCGGACGGACAATCCAGTCGTGACCCTCTCGGACTAACGCCGGGAACCAGTCACGGGTGGACCTTTCGGTCTCACCGCGATCGAGCCAATCAGCCCCCACGTGGGATAGGGTTGCTCGCCAAATTCGACCTACCTAAGTACCCACGCGGAGGAGTAGACCGGGCGATCGCACCTCGCCGCAGGTCGACTCTCGGGACACGGGCCACTTAAGCGACCCGTTCCGTACTATCAGAATAACCGAGCGGTGTTATCGTCGACCTCGACGGTTCGATTAATTATCGGGCGTATTCAGCCCACTACCAACCCTTTACGTGAAGCAAGATGAGGATTCAATGGGAGAAATGACGAAGCGAAGCGGGAAACAGTTCAACACAAAGCACATTTATTCGCGGCACACGGGAAGCACACATATTCAATTCCACCAAAAGCACACAGAAAAGAAAAACACAATTCCATTTACACAAAAAGCAAATGTAAAAGCGAAAACACAATGCAGAGCTAATACCGACTACCGAGCACACGGCAACACTTATACAATTCTACTTCACAGACGGCGCCGACAACACATACCCAAAACCAAGGAAAAGAATACCCTCAAGGATGAGGCGGGCCTGAGGCCGAGACCGGGTCGCGCCTACCCGTCTGGTGATGAGACGCGGAGCGGCGATGGCGCCTCAACTCCGCGGGCCTCGCGGACAGTGTCTGGTAGGGGGTGGGAAAGGGGCCCCCTTGGTCGCACTATCTCAGCGCGGGGGGAAACAGGAGGGGGTTGCTGATGCTCGGGGTATAGAGGATTTTTATTATCCCGCGACGAGCGTCTCCATCTCGGCCAGGTCGCGCTGTCGGCCTCCCAGGGGTGCAGCTCCCTGCACGACGCGAGCACCCCCTCGTCCGCCCTCGCCGCCTCTCCACAGCTCCGTCCCCTCCGTTCCGACTCCAACGCACACGACGAGCAGCTCCACCGCCCGCGAAGTCTTGACTCTCTGTTTCCGACTCTCCTACTCTCCTACTCTCCGCCTCTGGACTCTCCGACTCCTCTCCGCCTCTGGACTCTCCTACTCTCCGCCTCTGGACTCTCCGACTCTCTGCCTCTCGACTCTCCTACTCTCCGCCTCTGGACTCTCCGACTCTCCTACTCTCCGCCTCTGGACTCTACTGGACTGACGAACACGGTCCTTTTATCCGCCCCGTAGCTTCGCCCTCTCTGCTTTGACCCCCTCCCTTCGACCTTTCACCTTGCTCCCCATTGGCCCGAGAAAAAGTGGGTGTGAAGGCTTTTTGATCCATAAATTTGCATATATCGATCGCCCTGGGGGCGGGGCCAACTCGCCCCTCGCTCACCGATTGGACGGCAAAAAGTGGGCGTGTGTCGTTTTTGATCCGTTTTTGAAGCACAAAATCCGTGATTTTGTACACGCTGTTCGGCGCGCGCCCTGCACGAGTCCAACACCGGTACCCACAGCGGGGCAAGAACGGTGGCGATGCGACGGTTGCGAGGTGTGACGGGAAGGTCGTGGCGGTTGTGGTGAAGCGGCGTTGTGGTTGGTGGTTGATGTTGTGACTGGTGGTGGTAATCATGGCGGTTGGTCCAAAATAAAGATAGTAAAAGAAAAACGGCTATCCTGAAGAGTCGCAGCACGCATAAATGACATGTATTCCCACTAGACAACGGGTTTGGGCCTAACTACACATATACTTGCCGAGATACCTCACCTAAGGGACCTGAATGGTGGTTTGCGAATTTGGTAACCACAACACTACCCCCTCCCCTTTTTACAGACTCGTCCCGAGTCGTCAAATTTTCGTGTGCCATCATGTGTAGTTTTCCCCTAGTACATTTTACCTACGGATCCCTGAGTGCGACATTCATGGTATTCGTGTCCCCAAAATAAATAACCTGAGGGCTGCGTAACTATCTAAACAAACTCACTCACACGGACGACTTAAATAAAATTGCCGGCGCTAAGACATACATGCCGGGGGCGCACTCATATTAACAGTACATCTTAACCTAAACTTACAAATTTTACACTAAACCATGGCCCAGGATCATTGAACTCTACAAAAGAAAAGCAGTTAGCAGGGAGCCAGGCTGCCCGCATGCAGTCTCTGGCTCAAAACAATGCAGGTGACAGGGAACGTGGCTGGCTGCTCACACGCAGTCCAAGGCCTTCCCTTTTGAACTGAACGCAGTGAACCACAACGGTGCATGGGCTGCACAAACGCAGTCTCCGTGCCAGCTCAAGTGGCACACGCAATGAGCACAACGAATGGATGGATGAACACAAACACGGTGCACGGGCCGCCACTGCTGGCCTGTGTTGTAGCTGCCAACAGGGCAGTTCTCGCAGCTTGCAAACTGTTGCCTTGCGGATCCTGGCGCACATGGAAATGAACAGGGGGGGCAAAGCAAAAATTGAACGGGGCTGGTGAACGTGGGCAGTGGGCATGGCATGGCAAAGGCAGCAGGCAAACACAGCCCGCAGAAGAAGGCCGCTGCAGGCAAACACAGCCGGCAGATGAACTGGCCGGCACAGGCCTTGAAGAAAAACAGCCAGCAGATGAACTGGCCGGCACAGGCCTTGCAGAAAAACAGCCAGCCGGCAGACGATCCAGCCGGCACAGGCCTTGCAGCTAAGCAGCTGCAGATGAAGCTGGCCAGCCTTTGCCGTTCAGTGGAGGTTGGTGGAGGGAGTGCGGTGGTGCTGGCCACTTGGACCTACCTACCTGTCTCCCTCCCAACCTATTGCCTTTGCCTGTCACTGTACATACCCACTCCCTTAATTTGTCAAACCCCAATTTAGCCCCAACTTAATTTTTTTCTGTTGTTTTTATTTTTACTCCCCCACTATAAATCGTCCCCTAACCCCCTTTATCGTCCTTGTTCGGCTAACTTATCCTGTCACCTAGCCTACTCCCAACCCCTACGTTCCCTTCCCGGAGGGGAATAAGGGAGAGCTAACGTCCTGTGTCGAGGCCCAACGAAGCCTCAGAATGGCCTCCCCAGAGTTCGGCGATCTAATCCAAAGTGGGTCCAGCGGCCCACAACGAGAGCGAGGGGATGGATGGTGCGGAGGGGTACATCTCCTAATCTACCCTAACCATTTAACTGTTAAACTACCCCGGGGCTTTCAACAAGCGCCTCTTGCTTAAACTATTGGTTCTATAAACCCAGATTCCCGTCGCCTGTGTTGGTGTCCTCACAATTTCGGGCCTCTCCCCCCCAATTTTCGCTCCGTGCCCTCACACGGTCTCCTGGCTGGGACACGTGGCTCCCTTTGGCAGGCACGACCCTCTGCCGAATCTCCCGCTATGGCACCCCCGGGCACTACACTGCCTCCGAGCCTACCAGCTCCCTAACACCGGGGAGTGCCCCCCATGGCAGCTCCCCTGAAACGCACACGTGGCAGGCTGGATTCCCAGGCCCCTTTCCGAGGGTCACCCGTGCCCACAACACTGCCCACGCGGCTAATGGCGCCCCGGGCCCCCGCACCAAGCAGGCGCACCCGTGCCCACTACTCTATCCCGGCCCCCCATGGGCCCATGGCCTACCGCGGCCGACTAGCCTGGTGCCCGGGGTACCCACTCAGCGATACTCACCTTTCGCAGCCACGCTCCCAAGCCCGTCAACAGGGCTCCTGCACCCCTCCAAATGGGTCTCGAGCCTACTTTCCCACCAACAACAAAACGACCTCCATATTTCAATTTGACTAACCCAGCTAACTCACTCTACACTGACCCCGGGGTCCCTTGGGCGGGAGTCACTCCTCCCCCCAATCACTCATCGCACCATGCATTCCCCATTCACTCCACACACACAGACCCGCTGGCCTCACTCACTCAACAAGTACTCACCTCACTACTCACCAACAACTCTTCAACACACACACCGCTGAACTCTGCCATCCTTCTAACTACATCCCCTAACGAACTCGTGCTCCCACGTCGTCCCTTAAACTATAGCACGTTCCTTTTAACACTACGTAGCTAAGCTACGTCCCCTCTACACATTCACAAGTCTGTCACTGTCTCCTAACTCAAAAAATCATTTTATTTCCCAACCTAAATCTGGCTACAATCCCTCTAAGTAATCCATTCCACGGACTCCATGAGGACTTACCCCTGCCCCATGGAGTCGGTCTAACTAAGCTAACCCTTCCCCCTGACTAGTTTCCATCCTGTGCCCAGGGTAAGGGGGTCTTCCACCCCTTGCCCAGGAATCCTGTGCACCCGAAAGTGAGGCTTGCTTTTTCTTTTTTTTTTTCCCCACGCGCAGCACCTGCGCGGAAACTCAGAGCTCGCGCACTTTGCACCTGGCCGTGACGTCATGCAGCTGCACGTGTTCCTCGTCCCTCCTTGGACGTTACCATCCGGCAGGGATACCCCTCCTGCCGGATTCCAACCACACGTGCAGCCATGACGTCACCGTGCGCATAAAAAAAAATACAAGCCCCACGTCTCGAGGGGTTCCCCACGCGAACACATGTGCTTTGCCCGTTGGAGCTGAACACACACGATCGCGTGGAGAACCCGTCCGGTCCAAATCCATTTACCTGCCTAAACTTTGTCCGTCCGCGGGATCGGCAAATCCACCGCGTGCGTTTCCGGACCGGGACTTCACTCTCGCAAGCGAGCACGTGGTGGTCTCGTGCGTTGCACAGCACGAACCTCGTGCTCACTGCTGGGTGAACCCGGCACGGTCCCCGAAACAACTACAGCCACTTCTCGGCTTTCTCTCCTCTGTCGCCGTCTCCGTCTCCATTCCACACACGCATACCTGCGTGTTACGACGCACACAGTCCACACCATCACATTCACACCGGGAGACGCGGCTGCATGCTCCCGCATGCCAACCGACATCTCCCTCACATACCGCTCTCTCACACACACGGTCTCCCTTGCATACGGACGTTCACTCACGCGTGCCTCACTCGCACACGTGGCTCTACGCACTCGCGGCCTTCCACTCACTCGTGCCTCACTCATACACCGTGCCTCACTCACACACGCGAGGGCACTCACCCGCGGTGCCTCATTCATACACACGGCGACACTCACACACGGTTCCTCACCCACACACGCGGGGGCACTCAACCGCGGTGTCTCATCCATACTCCGTGCCTCACTCACACACGGTGCCTCATCCACACACGGCGTGCTGGGAAGCACGCACTCTGGCACCATCGCCACCACACCACTCACACACGGGGTCGCTTCCACACACGGTGCCGCACTCACACCTTGCACCACACACACAGGGACAACCACACTGGGGATTTGTGTCCCCACAAGGGTCTCCGGGGCCTCTATACCCCCCAAGCTCTCCGTGCACCCGTCCGCAGCACTCGTCCCCTCAACCTCGCTCAGCACGACCGAACTCACCTGGTCGTGACTCACCTCAAGGGGGCATACTCCCTCCCCTCGTTCCTGGAGGAGGCCATCCAGGTGCTCGCACTGGGTCTCTACCCAGTCCCCCAGCTCACCCCCATTATCCTCCACTACCTCCGTGTGTGTGTGTGCGTCACTTACCCCGTCCAATTCACCCTCTATCTCCCGTGTCTCAACTATTATTATTTCCTTTGTCGTCACCTCGTGTCTCGTCTCACACGTTTTGGTCTCCCCATTTAATTTTTCCCTTTTGGTCACCGTTGATTCCTCTGTCACGACCCTCGCCCAACACGCCCCCCGAATTATTTTTTTACCCGCCTCCACCGCGGGCCTGTCAGCCGTTGCACCCCCTTCCAGCTCGTTCGCTCCCACACGTGGAGTCGCCATTTCTATCTCCCTGGTCACGGCCTTCATGCCCGCCTGCGTCTCACCCCGTAGCTCTTTCATTTCTTCCTTCATGTTTGTTTCCATTCCGTTCATTTGTTGTGTATTCGCATCCAATTTTTGTGTATACGCATCCATCTTTTGTGCATCCGCATCCATCCTCGCTGTCATAGCCGCCAGCATGGCGAATAGCTGGGCCATGTCGGGTGTGCTTGGGTGAGCCGTTTCGGCAGGGATCGGGGAAGGGTTTTGGTGGAGGGGGGGAGGGGAGGTGTCATACACTGCGGCCGCTGCCGCACCTATTTCGGGCTCTGGGTTCAGTTGGACGAGTTCATGTTCCTGCACGGGCATTCCATCCTGGGCCATGGATTCTACACATTCTACATCCATTTCTAATACCCCCGGCTCCCGCTCGCCTTGAGACGCCATCTTGCTTCTCTTAAAGGGTTAATTTGCTCGCTCGTAATTTGGAGGGAATCGGGGGTCGCTTCTCTCACCCCTGGACCGATTCCCGTGAATTTCGCTGGAGACGGGAGAGCCTGTTGTCCCGCTCTCCAATACCAGTGCCGCGAGGAGGGCGATGAATTTGTATCGCACGACCTGACACCAGTGTTGCGGTATTCGCGCCCGCCGGCGTGCTGACGGCCACGTAACTCGAATCGCGGCACGTCGCCCACCGGACGGACAATCCAGTCGTGACCCTCTCGGACTAACGCCGGGAACCAGTCACGGGTGGACCTTTCGGTCTCACCGCGATCGAGCCAATCAGCCCCCGCGTGGGATAGGGTTGCTCGCCAAATTCGACCTACCTAAGTACCCACGCGGAGGGTAGACCGGGCGATCGCACCTCGCCGCAGGTCGATTTCGGACACGGGCCACTTAAGCGACCCGTTCCGTACTATCAGAATAACCGAGCGGTGTTATCGTCGACCTCGACGGTTCGATTAATTATCGGGCGTATTCAGCCCACTACCAACCCTTTACGTGAAGCAAAATGAGGATTCAATGGGAGAAATGACGAAGCGAAGCGGGAAACAGTTCAACACAAAGCACATTTATTCGCGGCACATGGGAAGCACACATATTCAATTCCACCAAAAGCACACAGAAAAGAAAAACACAATTCCATTTACACAAAAAGCAAATGTAAAAGCGAAAACACAATGCAGAGCTAATACCGACTACCGAGCACACGGCAACACTTATACAATTCTACTTCACAGACGGCGCCGACAACACATACCCAAAACCAAGGAAAGAATACCCTCAAGGATGAGGCGGGCCTGAGGCCGAGACCGGGTCGCGCCTACCCGTCTGGTGATGAGACGCGGAGCGGCGATGGCGCCTCAACTCCGCGGGCCTCGCGGACAGTGTCTGGTAGGGGGTGGGAAAGGGGCCCCCTTGGTCGCACTATGTCAGCGCGGGGGGAAACAGGAGGGGGTTGCTGATGCTCG
>NC_140961.1:152231707-152241707 GCF_056783735.1 Eptatretus burgeri
ATAATAAATAATTGAATAAATAAATAAACACTTCCGGTCATGGTCTCCGGGCATGTATCATTCCCCATGACAAAAACCAGAAGCAAAAGGGTCAGAGCCGAGACACGGATTTGAAATTGCCAAGGTATTGTGTTGTTGTTGTTGTTGTTGTTGTTGTTGTTGTTGTTGTTGTTGTTTCCTTTTCTCTCATGTGCACACGTTGACTATGAATCTCACTACGTTCTCTATGATACAATTTTCGTTGAGAACAGTTGTGGATCAATACACACTGCCTCACCCCAATATGTTCATATTATACGTACACATCCGATGCAGAGACCGTCTAATATTTCCTCGCCAAATAAAGACGATATGGCGTCCATTGTATTTTATACACTATCATAGGCCTTATTTACATCAACAAAAACCTATAGAGGTCGTCTATTATACACATTTCCTTGAGAACAATAGTTCATCAGTATCAGTACATGCTGCCTCACATCAATAGAGGTTTTCTAATATACACTTTCGTTGAAGTGGAGATATTTTTTCCCGAGCAATACCTCATCATCAAGCTGGTTTCCTCATCAAATCCCCACCAATTCCTCATCCATTTCGCATCCATTCCTCATCATCAAGCATTTACCTCAGCAATAGGACCAGTACCTCTATCAGGAGATCGTGCTAAAATAGAGTGACTATTTACTTTTGTATAGTGGCAAAAGGTTGGTTGTGCTCATTCCCGCGGACCGCAGTGAAAATCGCTGGAACTCCCGCACTTTTTGAGCCGGACCCGTGCGTTTCGTCGCAGGGCTCCCGGGACTAATTGGCCTCCCTAGTTGGCAGCGGATCCCCTTGCGAGGACTCCCGTGACCTGAGTTGTAGGGGATAGTCCTCCGACGAGTTGCCCCGAGCACAACCACCACACATAAAATTAATCCACACATGAATACATAATAGAAATATTTTGATAATTTTATTAAATTAATGATGCCTCCTAAAAAGCATGGAAGTAGCATTGGGAGAAAAACGCCACAGGCGAAGACTGTGAGAGTGTCACAAGATGTCGTGACCGAAGAGAAAACGACATTAAGGCATCAAATCGACCGGTCGCGTTCGGCAGCTGCTCGGCTTGCAGAGACTCCTGAAGCTTCGGACGCTCGGAGCTGAAGTATTCCCCAAACAACCGCAGCAGCGAGAGAAGCAGAGCTGCCTGAAGCTACGGACGCTCGATGCAGAAGAAATCGCCAAGCAACTGCAGCAGTGAGAGCAGCAGAGATGCCTGAAGCTATGGACACTCGACGCAGAAGTGATCGCCAAGCAACCGCAGCAGCGAGAGAAGCAGTGCTGGCTGAAGCTACGGACACTCGACGCAGAAGCGATCGCCAAGCAACCTCAACAGCGAGAGAAGCAGAGCTGCCTGAAGCTACGGACGCTCGACGCAGAAGCGATCGCCAAGCAACTGCAGCAGCGAGAGAAGCAGAGCTGCCTGAAGTCTCGGACGATTGACGCCGAAGCAAATGGTTGCATTCAGCTGCCAATATAACCGGCCCTTTCAAATCATCGAAAATGGAAAGAGAAGCCTTTAACTAAAGACCTCATAATCAGTATCAATTGATCCCTATACTTCAAATAGGTAGGATGGATGAGATCTGCCATCATTGTGGGGCAAGAAAATTCAAGAAAGAACCTCCTGGTATGTGTTGCAGTGGAGGGAAAGTGAAAATCACTGATATATACGAACCACCAGAACCGTTGAAGTCTCTGTTGGATGGAACATCTGCCCACTCGCAACATTTCCTCGGCAATATCAGGAGGTATTACTCATGCTTCCAAATGACATCATTTGGAGCTGAAGAAGTTAGGTTACCAGGCTACTTCCCTATGTTTAAGGTTTGTGGGCAAATATATCATCGAGCCGGGGCCATTTTGCTACAACCCGGAGAAGAACTGAAGTTTCTTCAGATCTATTTCATGGGCGATCACAATCAGGAAGCTCAACGTAGGTGTGGCATTGTTGAAGATATCGGTCTCGAGTTGGTTTTGGACTTGCAAAAGATGTTGCATGAAACTAACAACATCGTAAGAAGTTTTAAAACAGCCTAAGAACAGGCTCCCTGTGAAGACATGAGGGTTGTAATTCATGCTGATAGAACTCCTGCTAGAGAGCATGAGAGAAGACACAACACCCCACAAGTAAATGAAGTGGCCATCGTCATCATTGGACAATAATTCAATCGGCGTGACATCGTCATACACTGCAGAAATGACCAACTTCAGAGAATCATTGAGACACACCGCTCCTATGATGCACTGCAGTGCCAGTTGATTAACTGAGAAGGGAAAGATGGCTATTGCTTCCAAATATGGCAGTTCAATCCCACGACCGGACTAAAGAATGTTGGAAAAAAAGTATCTGCAAATGATTACTATGCATACAGAGTCAGGCACAGGCAAAATAGTTTCAGTATTATTTTGCGTTGTCTCCAACTGTTTCACCAGGATATAGTTGATATGTATGCAAAGATTGAGTCTGAACGACGACTATTCATCAGAGCTCATCAGCAGCAGTTACGTGTGGCTGATTAAATACATCTCCGTGATTCTCCAACCAATGACAGCCATGCAAATGTTGGTCAATTAGTTATATTACCATCATCATTCACTGGTGGACCACGGTATATGGCAGAATGCACTCAAGATGCAATGACATATGTTCGAACTTTTGGAAGACCTGACCTTTTCATAACTTTAACCTGTAATCCTCAGTGGCCAGAAATTGTCAAAGAACTATTACCAGGACGAGTCGCACATGACCGACATGATCTCATAGCGAGAGTCTTTCAGAGGAAAGTCATTCTGTTGATCGATCTTGTGACGAATTTTAACGTGTGTGGGTCTGTTGCTCCCAACATGTATACCATAGAATGGCAAAAACGTGGTCTTCCACACGTACATAGCCTTTTTTGGCTCAGAGAAAAACTTAAACCCACCCAGATTGACTCAGTCATTCACGCTGAATTGCCCAACCCAGAAGAGGATCCGTATTTGTATGACATTGTGAAACGTCATATGATCCATGGTCCATGTGGGGTAATAAAAAGCAAGGCACCCTGCATGAGAAATGGAAAATGTGGAAAGAGGTTCCCCAGAGAATTCCTCGACGAACCGCAGTCGGATAAAAATGCATTTCCGTTATATCGTAGATGGGCACCTGATGATGGTGAATTTTAAACAACGGTTAAAGTTCACGGTATTCCTGAACCCGTCGTTGTTGATTATAAATGGATATTTCCATATATCCCATTACTGTCCACGATTTTCAATGCCCATATCAACGTTGAGTTCTGCAATTGTGTAAAAGCTATCAAATACATATGCAAATACATTCGCAAGGGCAGTGATCAAGCAGTAGTAACCATTGAGAGAAACGACATCAACGAGGTTCAAAAATATGAAAATGGTCGATGTATATGCAGCAATGAAGCCATTTGGAGGATATTGAACTTCCCCATGACTGGCAGGTTTCCTCCAGTTATTCACCTAACAATTCACCTTGAGAACGGACAGAGAGTTTATATTACAGATCAAAATGTCCAACAACGAGTGGAAGAACCTCCAATTTCTAACTTACTGGCATTTTTCAAACTATGCGAAATTGATGACTTTGCCCGAACTCTACTGTCTGCTCAGGTGCCAACGTATTTCACTTGGTACTCGAGTCAGAAACGTTGGAACTGGAGGAAGCAAGGTTCAGTAGTTCCAGGATATCCCGGTATTTACAAATCTGACGCATTGGGTCGAGTGTATTCAGTACATCCCAATAATTTTAAGTGTTTCTGCGTCCGCCTCCTCCTGCATGTGAAACGAGGTCCAGTGAGTTTCATGGACCTGAGAACAGTGGATGGGCAAATTTGCAGCACATTCCGTGAGGCTTGCAATCTCCTCGGACTCCTTGAAGTCGATGCCCATTGGAACGCCACACTTGAAGAGGCAACTGTTTCTCCATCCCCATCTACCATGAGGTATCTATTTGCTATTATGATAACTGCGTGTGAGATGTCAGATCCCAAGAGCCTATGGGACATTCACAAAGAGACCCTGTCTGAGGATGTAAAAAACAGAGTCCAAAGAGAACATTCCCAAGATGACATCCAGTACACACCAGATATGTTCAATGAGGCTCTGATATACATTGAATATTTGGTATTATACATGAGCGGGAAAGATTTAACTAAGTGGGGCTTCCCTCTTCTAATAGGTCTGAAAGTGCAACCATCAGTAGAGAATTGTTCCGTGAAACAAATTACAACACAGATACTCTCGCAAAGTTTGTTTCTGACAATGAGCCGCTTCTGGTACAGGATCAGAGTAATGCATATCAACTGATTTCTGAAGCGATTAAAGAGGGAAGTGGTGTGATATTTTTATTGGATGCCCCGGGTAGTACTGACAAAACATTTGTCCTCAACCTTTTGCTTGCTAAGATGAGGAGCCAGAAAAAGATCGCATTAGCTGTTGCTTCATCTGGTATAGGTGCAACACTACTTTCAGGTGGCCGCACAGTGCATTCTGCTTTCAAATTGCCTCTCGACTTAACTACAATGGAATATCCGGTTTGTGGCATTGGCAAACAAACTGAAGCAGAAAAAGTGCTGAAGAATTGCGACCTCATAGTTTGGGATGAAGGTACAATGTCGCCTAAGGATGCATTCGAAGCATTAGATAGAACTATGCGAGATTTAAGAGGAGTCGACCTGCCTATCGGTGGAGTTACGCTGGTTATTTCTGGCGATTTCAGACATACTTTACCTGTAGTACCCCGTGGCACTCCAGCTGATGAAATGAAAGCCAGTATAAAATCTTCATACCTCTGGACATTCGAAAAAAATATCCATCTAACAACAAATATTAGGGTCAAATTATATGGTGATTTTGATGCTGGCAATTTCGCACAATTGCTTCTCAAAGTTGGAAATGGAGAAATCCCCAACACAAATCATGTAATATCTATTCCCGATGACTGTGGTACAATTGTTTCATCTACGGAAGAATTAGAGGCTCATGTGTATCCCAATTTAGCGACTAATTACAAAAACATACAGTGGCTCTGTGAAAGAACAATCCTGGCTCCACTTAATGAAACAGTCCGTGTAATAAACCATCAGTTATTACAAGTAGTTCCAGGTGAACAACATAGTCACAAGTCTATTGACACCACACTGGATACTGAGCAAGCCATACAATATCCCAAAGAATTTCTAAACTCATTGGAATTACCAGGAATGCCTCTGTACAATCTGTCGTTTCAAGTTGGATGCCGTATTATGTTATTACGTAATCTCGATGCACCAAAACTTTGTAACGGAACTAAACTGATTGTGAAAAGACTACTACCACATGTAATTAAGGCCACTATCATGACAGGATTTGCGAAAGGAGATGTTTTCATTCCGCGAATTCCACTCATTCCATCAAATTTAACAATTGAATTTAAGAGACTACAATATCCTGTATGCCTGTGCTTTGCGATGTATATCAATAAGGCACAAGGACAGTCATTGAAAGTAGCAGGGCTGGAATTATCCACTCCTTGCTTTTCCCATGGTCAGTTATATGTGGGATGCTCCAGAGTGGGGTCATCGGAGGCTTTATACATATTGGCCAAAGAGGGGAAGACATCAAATATTGTTAATCCTCGAGCACTGCACTAAAATTATTGAGCTACTTCAGTTATTTCATAAACGGGAATCGGATGTGCGATGAAGGAAATACATGTTGCTGGTGAAAAATAAAAATGGAGGTGGGAAATCAAAAAAATGGTGGTGGTGGTTTGTATAGAAACATATTACAGAAAAAATAGCATGGTGATGGCGTATGGCGTATGTGTATAATATTTTATAATTAAATGGTTATGGGCTATGCAGATATTTTATAGAATGGTTATGGGCATAGGTACGTTGTAACTTTGTATACATCATATAACATAATTTTTATCAAGATAACAGACATAAACTAGAGGGGGAGCACTCGGGAGAGTGCAAAACCTCCGCCGCCAATACTGCTGGGTCACTCAAGTGAACCTTATATCTTATTCATTAAATATGATGTCAACAGTGCTGACAGAGTTATAGTTCTTTTCACCAACATTTTTTTTTGGGGGGGGGGGGGGGGCAGTGGAAATCACTTAAAACATGTAGAAATGCAAAAAAAAATTTCTCTAACAATTTTTTTTTGGAGCGGGGGTAACAATTTTTTTTTTGGGGGGGTTCAAATCACTTAAAACATGTAGAAATGCAAAAAAAAATCTCTTTTTTGGGGGGATGTAACAATTTTTTTTGGGGGGGTTGGAAATCACTTAAAACATGTAGAAATGCAAAAAATAATTACTCAAACAATTTTTTTTGATTGGGTAACATTTTTTTTGGGGGGGGGGGGGTTGGAAATCACTTAAAACATGTAGAAATGCAAAAAATTCTCTATTTTTTTTTGGGGGGGGGTTGGAAATCACTTAAAACATGTAGAAATGCAAAAAAATTCTCTATTTTTTTTTTGGGGGGGGGGGGGTTGGAAATCACTTAAATCATGTAGAAATGCAAAAAAAAATTTTTTTTCTAGAACAATTTCTTTTTTTTTGGGGGGGGGACCAAGTCCAAAATTTAATGGCATGATTCTTCGACCATACCTCACCCCCCCACCAAGTTTCGTCGAAATCCGTCGAGGAGTTTTTCCGTAATACTGTTCACAAACAAACAAACAAACAAACAAACAGAAAGAGGTGAAAACAGTAACCTCCATCCATCTTCGAAGATGGCGGAGGTTAATAAATCAAACACGCTGGGCCAGGCTGGGTTATGCCCGACGTATAAATAAAGTCGCAAATGATGACATGAAACCAGCCTCACATTGTTGAGGCATTATGTTTTTTTTATCTGATGCGGCAATAAATCTTAACATTTTTGAACTCGAGTCTTCTGCAAACATGGTGGGGATAATATAATATTATAGTGGTGATGAAAAGAAATAATAATGGTGGCAGCCTCTACAATTTTACAATTAACTGTGACATATACTCCTTCAGACCTGCCGTCATCCACGGGATTCCTGCTCGTGTATATATACAGTATATATATATATATATATATATATATATATATATATATATATATATATATATATATATATATATATATATATGTATATATGTATATATGTATATATATATATATACATATATATATATACATATATACATATATACATATATATATACATATATATATATATATATATATATATATATATATATATATATATATATATATATATATATATATATATATATATACATATATATATATATATACATATATATATACATATATATATATATATATATATATATATATATATATATATATATATATATATATACATATATATATATATACATATATATATATATATATATATATATATATATATATATATATATATATATATATATATATATATATATATTATGTCTTCCAATAACATGTGTGTTTATAAGAAGTGCAAAATGTCACATATAACATGTATGTTTCTGACAATATGTATACTCTGAGTATAATTCACAATTGTGCATGTGTTTGTTTAAATCAGGATTCATGTATGTGTGTGCATGTGTACGCACCGCCTCCACCGGTCATCATCTCCACTTGCGAGTCTCTAAGGCTGAACAGAGCCTTCTCCAGTCTTGATGCATCCACCTTCACCACAGCAAGGAACCACGATTCATCGACCAAGTTGTCTCCTTATCCGTACTGTGCCCAACAGAGCCCTCTCCGATCCTGAAGCATCCAGCTTAACCATAGCAGACAACCCCGATTCTTGGATGCAGTTATCTCCCCACCTGTGCTGCACCAAACGGAGCCCTTCCCGGTCTTAAAGCATTCAGCTTAACCAAAACAAAGAACCATGACTCATGGACGTAGCTGTCTCCTTATCTGTGCTCCACATCCTCCTCCCCATGCCACCTCCCCCCAACACCTCATCTCTCCGAAGAGACAACGATGTCGATCCATGCAACCTCTCTGGCAATGTAGATGTACTTCGACCTCCTGTGTGGCCTCCGGTTTACGCCTGGTCTCGGTATCTTCTACCTCAGCCCCATCCTTCCCAGCCTCACCCCTCCTTGATGGGACAGAATAGACAAAACCCTACAAGCCGCTAGGCAATGCAAGGGTGCCAGATCATGTCCGAATGCACATTGATCGGCTGGACTCCGGGTCCCACGTGCATGGCCCCCGCCTCATAAAAGCTGCCGTCCACAGATTGGTTCTCACACACATGGAAATCACTGTATTTGGCACGGTCCTCTATACGACAAATGTTAGACTCTCTCATCCGCAACAGCCACAGCTTTGCAAGAGGGAGTTTGCAGAGGCTCAGGCCTTCCCTCATGGAAGCACGTCAAGTCCCACCAAGCTGCAAGACCAGGCCGCATCACAAATGCATGTTAGATGGTGTGATACTCAGCACCTCATGCACATCTTCTCCCTTGTAAGCTGCCATCTTCGACTTAGTCATCACTGCCATCGAAACTGATGTACCCGACACAGGTAAAAAAAAGCCAAGTGCTTCTCCTGGAACCACACAATCTGTTTACACCCCCTGTGTTTACTGATCCAATTTCACCATTCAGCTCACCATTTTTTCTGCAAGATGTCCATGACCTCATCTGATGAAAACTCTCATACAATAATAATAATAATAATAATAATAATAACAGCAAAACGATCACTTATAATGCTTCATATTCCTCTTTTACATGTGTGGTACTCTTTACTGTATCATAATTCACTACTCTTCTTCGACTTCAACAGACTGCTCTCAATTTGACATTTCCTTCATACCTTGCCTAAAAAATCCAACTGGAACAGCGTTTCTTCTCTCCATTCTCTGAATTTGCCTTTATCACATATCTGACTGAAAACTTAAAAAAGAACAGCTTGGTTTGCTATGAATGTTTGCTTTCCATCAACCATTCTTTTTTTCTAATTTCAGTGCCAACTCACCCCGCTCAACCCTCCCTCTCAAAGCAACCATCACACTGTTCTCCCTCCAAGCCTCCCTCTCACCTCTCTCAAAAATTCCACCCTCACCTTTCTCCCTCAACACTCCCCACTCACCCATCTCCCACCATTCATCCCCTCACCCTTTTCCCTCACCCCCCCACTCACCCTTCTCCCACCATTCAACCCACTCACTCACCCTTCTCAATGTTACCCCTGCTCCCATGCACAAAGCTGCCTCTTTCCACTACCCTCTCACCTCCATCTCATCACTGCACCCCCTCAAATCCTCAACTGCCTTCTGCCCCCTCCCTTCTCCCCCTTCTCCCCCAGCACCACAGAGCCTTTTCTCCTACTCATCCAGACCCCTCCCCAAGCTATTCTGCAATCCTGCACACTCTTTCAACAACCCTCCTTACCTCCCCCCATCTTCTCTTCTCCTACCCTCCCCCTCCCCTCCCCACCCCCTGCCCCAAAGCCTCGTCTCCTTCCTCTTCATTAAGAGTGTGGACCTCAAATGTTCAGGATATTCGCTCAAACCTTTCAGATCTTTCCATACAGGTTGCCACTGACAAACCAGACATAATCTGCCAAACAGAAACTTTCCACCCCCAAGACATGTCTGACTCCCTAGTATCTCTCCCTGGTTACTCCTTCCTTCGGTTTGACAGACCTGAGCATCGTCCTGGTGGAGGAGTTGCTCTCTTCATCAAATACTCTATTCCTCATTCTCCATGCACTGCCATCACTCCCCCACACCCCCAGAAATACCTCTGACTATGGCTTCCCCTCCACTCCCACCTCGTGTTTATATGTGTGCTATAATATCCACCATCCAGTGATGACTCCATCTACACCTTACTATTCCAAAACATGCACTAAATTCTATCTTCTCATCCAAACTATCTCTTCCTCATATGTGACGACTTCAATTGTCATCATGCCAGTTGGCTAGGTGTGGGTAC
>NC_140961.1:152249207-152259207 GCF_056783735.1 Eptatretus burgeri
AACATATTTTATGACCTAATCTTACCAACTGGAGTCTTTACCGATCCCAACTCAAAAACCATTCAATTTCAATAAATCTGCCAAAGTTTCACATCAATGACTTAATATGGTGTTTTATTGATAAAGTCAACAAACATAAGAAATATAAAAATAAAAAATTGTAAAAGTAACCACCCAACTCAGGGCTTTTATGTCTGGTGTTGGCTTAATGGTTAGGGTAGTGGGCTTGGAATCCTAGGATGTTGAGTTGAAATCCCACTGGGCTGGTGAAATAATACCAAATGGGGCTGACTCTGCCTGTTATCATTCCGCGGTCGGCAAAATGAGTCCCAGCTTGCTGGAATCCTTCGATGGAGTGTTTACCCATCCTGGATTGTGCCCAATAGCAAAGGACACTGCTGAGGCAGCACAAACACTCTGCACAGATTATGATAGCTATGGATGGATGGGGAGTTTTATGACCCCAACTCAGAAGCACTAAATTTCATTCAATTTGCTGGTTTCACATCTGTGAGGAAACATTATTGATTGGACAATATTTTAGGGATAAAGAACACAAAGTTAAACGTAAAAATTTTTTTGGAGGACTTGCTCAATACAAATGCCATATTGAGTAATCATACATGGAAAAACAAAAATGAGCGAAAACAACTGGGGTCTATTTGGATCCCAGAAAGGATTTGCTTGCATCTCTGAGCAGCAAGATAGGATCATAAAACATCATATATATATATATATATATATATATATATATATATATATATATATATATATATATATATATATATATATATATATATATATATATATATCTTCTTCTTTCGGCTGCTCCCGTTAGGGGTCTCCACAGCGGATCATCCGTATGATCCGCATAGTGATTTGGCACATGTTTTACGCCGGATGCCCTTCCTGACGCAACCCTGGTCGCCTCTTACGACACAGGGATAATATATATATATATATATATATATATATATATATATATATATATATATATATATATATATATATATATATATATATATATATATTCTGGGTATATATATATATATATATATATATATATATATATATATATATATATATCTGGGTATATATATATATATATATATATATATATATATTCTGGGTATATATATATATATATATATATATATATATATATATATATATATATATATATATATATATATATTTATAGTTCATGATATATATATATATATATATATATATATATATATATATATATATATATATATATATATATATATATATATATATATATATATATATATATATATATATATTATATTATTATTACCGGCACATATAGGTAAACAAATGAATAAAATATGAACTACATTGTTAAACTAATATGGAAACAAGTACACCACCAAGTATACTTGTTTCTAATATAGAAACAAGTAATATAGAAACAAGGTACATTCAAAGTACACCGCCCCCGTGCCTAATAAGTAAATAACAATCCTCAAGCACGCGACATTGCCGGGGCACTTTTGACGCCCGGCGATGCCGCCTTGCAGCCCATGAAGTCAGAATTGGGAGGGAGTGGCGCACAATAATTGATGATTTGAATAATTGCAGAATTAAAATAAATAATGAATAATCAAAAATAATTAATTTCTCAATCAATGGCCAAATCGTGCACCTCAAAAACTACTGTTTCACTCAAATCTGTAACTTTTTGAAAATTAATTAATTCACTGAAAAAAAAATTAATCAAATGATTAATCACTAAATCAACAAGGTCAAATGTGTCTACGAGCGTCCTAAAGGTTTTGTCAGCTAAAAAAAAAAATTATTTTTTTTAATTTAAAAAAACAACTTCCGATATTTTGTCACGTGCCTTGATTCAGCCAATAGCGAAATGCGTCATAATGTATTTACGTATTTACGATATATCGTGTATTTACGAAATAAATAATTTATTTACGAAATTACAATACGATAAATGGACTAATCTTCAAATAGTAACGTGAACTTTTCGAAACTTTAAAGCAAATGTCCGAATATATTTGAAAGTTCATGATAGACGCTCTCAAAAGGCACCGTCTATGTGAGGATTTGTACATGTGCTCACTATTTAAGGAAATCCGGATATTGTATATACAAGAGCCGAGTCCTCGAGATTAAGGTTTTGTCTTCACAAGAAGAAGAAGAAGAATAATAAGACAAAGAAGAAGAAGAAGAAGAACAATGCCGAGCTCTCTTTGAGCAGCGTTCGCGACGCGAGACGCTGCTAAAAATACCCTTTATAGCCAAATCACTTGGTCACATCATAAAAACATCAGCTTCCAAGCTCTAAAGGTGCCTGAGATATTGCCAGGATGAGAACTAAAATAAATATTTAATTAATAAATCGATAATAATTGAGTAATTTATCAATTAATTGATATGCAAAAAAAAAAACTATATCGTTTTTGCCAAAGCACATCGTCACTTTTGTCCCCAAATTTCAATTCCAAGCTCAAAGGATGGCTGAGATATGACCTGAAAAACAAACAAACAAACAAGAAAACGGAGTGAAAACTGATTACCCCATTCTTTCCGCACACGGCGATGGTGTCATGCATCACCTGCATATGGAATTGGGAAGAAGTGGTGTACAACAAACAAACAAACAAATGGGGAAAAACTGAGTACTCCCTTCTTTCGGCACCCGGCGATGACGTCATGCATCGCCAAGATATGGAATTTGGAAGGAGCAGTGCACAATAACATACAAAAATGTATGCCTGGGGTCGAAAAAGACTGCTGTTGTTATGACTAGGGTTAATATGATTTGATCCAATGTTTGAATTTTGTTATTAATTGAGTTGCACAGGCCTTCCATAACATCTACATAACAAGAAAAAGAGCAATTAGAGTTGCAAACCTACACCAAGACTTTGATTGGTATATTTTCAGAGATTTATGGTACATCCAATCTGGCGGCCAAACCATGGGACCTATGACATCATATCTGTGAAGCTTTTGTTCCTCATGGATGGGCGGTCACACGTGTAAAGTTTCGCCTCAATCTGTTCAGCCATTTCAGAGAAGATTTTTGAAGGTTTCTCCCTCGATGACCCTCAAAAATGTTCATACTGATCGTATGTGGCGTTCTTTATACGCAATTATGACGTCATAATGAAGGCACCTATGACATCATTGAAAAATCACTCATTCCTCATGAGGAGTCCTTCCTATGTGCCAAGTTTCAATTTTTTCCTTGATGCGGTTTCAGAGATAGAGGTCCAATTTTTTCCCGTTTTTCCAATATGGCTGTCACACCACGTGACCTATGATGTCATAATTACGATTAAAACATTCATCATGAGTAGTTGCAACATTGGTGAAAAATGTTGTCTCAATCCGACAAGCAGTTGCAGAGAAAAACACAAAAGTTCTGTGCGGACAAAGAAACAAACAGACAAATGAAAAATCGTGCTTGTTGTGACACTTGGCGAATTAGTTGACCTTTCCTTGTGGTGGTACAAGCTCTACTGTCATGGAATGTGTGGTGTTTATTTGTTCGTACATTAATATAATGATGCGACATCACAAATAACAATTATCAGGCGCACGTTGTCATCGTAACGGCAGCAGATTGAAAATTTTCCCAACTCATTTAAAGCCACCATGTGACATTCAACAACTTATCATTGGTGCTTGTTGCCTTCATTCTTATCGTAAAAAATATTTTAAAATACCTTGGAACATTGCTTTTCAACCAGCTTTACGATCCCATTATCAGGCTTGAAATATGTTGTAAAACAAAAATATGTATTTTATATGTGTGTTTTTCATGTTTTGGGTGACCCTGACCTTGACCTTGGGTCAATTTCGATCAAACTTTGTACACATGTTAGCATTACATGCATAAATAGAGAGTATAAGTTTCAATATAATAAGTGCAAAACTGTTTGAGAAATAGCCATGTGTTATTCACAGAATTACCCATTGGTTTATAATGGCGATAATATAAAGTGATGCAGAATCCAGATCCTGATGTTGAACATCACCAAAAGTCACACATCTTTTTGCAGTGTGCATTTCTATCAGCTGTTAAAATTTCATCCAAATCGGTTAAGAATTGTGACCTGCAGAACGAATATAATTTTTTTTAAATCACACCAATAACGAAAATCTTTGATGTCATATGCTTGCGAAAAGTGTGCATAATTTGTACTAACATGCATTTCAAAACATTTAGATATTCCATTGAGGATTGTTTTGAAGTCAACAGTAAGTCGCTACACCTTCCGGTCACTGAGTTATGTCTAAAAATGTGTTTTCACGTTGTGTGACGTCACATCGTGACGTTTAGTCCGATTAAGACGGGGTTCAGACACGGACCATCTCAGGTGGATTGCCTATCAGGTGTAAAAAAAATTAACAACGGCAGGTCCAGCCGTTTGGGCTGTAGACGACCGTACAAACAAACAAACAAACCAACAAACAGAACAGACCAACAAACTTGACAAAATCGAAGATTTCACCAAGTAACAAACAAAGACAAACAAGAGAACCCAAATGCAATACCCTCTCCTTCAGCGAGGGTAACGAGGAAGGATTCAAGTGAGAGAGATTGGAAAACACTATCTTTCAGACACAAATCAAACAAGACTGGAAATAGGCCGAAATGTCTCCTCTTTTCAAAACATGATGGGGGAGTCTTAACCTTCTAAACAAGTCTCATAAGTTATTATAAACTTATAAATAAGTGCAAGACAAGATTACCTCTCTGATCACTGAATTATCTGTGAAAACACACTCTTTAAAGGTGAGAAGAAAATAGAAACCTCTGTTTTTTGGGGGGGTTGCCAATGTCTTGCCAGAATTATTTTACTGAAATCCTGGCCCTGAGGTCGAGTTCATAATTATTAGGTTTGACCTGTTATCGATAAAAAAAAATTTAAAATGTTTTTTATCCAGGTATGTATTTATAACTTACTTCAGCACCACTTAACTGCCTAATGCTGCTGAGGTTTAAATGTGGAATTCCATCAAGTATTACATTCATACTTTTTTGGATTGTATTTCTACCGTCTTCAATCAAACAAGTAATGATGAAGAATGATTAATGTGCTTCATGACATAAGAGACAATGAGGTTTCTTCTGGCCGCTCTAACATTCTGGGTACAAAATAAATGGAGTTATTAGCACCTATCAGGGAATTTAATATTGTTGCGGTTTTGGAAGACTCCACGGAGTTAAATCCAACAAATAAAAGGAATCCTGGAGTTTAGGAACAGTAGTTCAGTTGAAATTTTGTTTGGACTGATTATTTTTCCCCTCGTATCAGTGGACAGGGAAATGTGTTGTGTTTGTGTAGTAGGTATGAATCCCTTTTGTAACGCCTCTCAATCCCTTTTTGTAAATTCCTTTTGTAACTCCCTTTTGTAACTCCCTCTCTTCTGATATCCCTTCTAATCTCTTCTCCACATCCTTCCTAATCTCTCATTTTCTGCACCTCATTACAGCACACACAAACAACATGTTATATATTACATTACAATCACATTTCATTACAAAACCACAATAACAAGCAAAGGCTACAAGGAACAGCACAAAGTAGTGCTGGGGAACAGCAATCACAAGGGAACAGCAATCACAAGATGAGGGCTCTGAACAAAGCACCGCAGATTTGCAGGAATGGTCGTTCACTCCAACACAGAGCCAAGGGCACAGCTAACGAAAGTGACCTGGCAACATCGGTATGCCAACCAGGAAGCTGCACAATAGCCACCCGTCCCTAGGACATGCCTCAATTGCTTCCCTACATCTAATTGTTTACTTGGAATGCAGAAAGAGTTATCAACGATTTCCCTTCAACCCACTCAGAGCAAGCGTACTGACATGAATTCACAATTTCCCCTACGCATTATGAAACATTCACTGCATTTTTCCTCCCTGGGCACATTACATCATCACCCTAATTTTTCCCATCCCCTCTCCATTTTCGAGTTGGGACTACGTAAACCTGCAGGCTTGCATTAGGTGAGTGAGGGGTCACCATCAAGCCCCACCTTCTGTATCTCTCTCTTTCTCTGTCTCTGTCTCTGTCTCTGTCTCTGTCTCTGTCTCTGTCTCTGTCTCTGTCTCTGTCTCTGTCTCTGTCTCTGTCTCTGTCTCTGTCTCTGTCTCTGTCTCTGTCTCTGTCTCTGTCTCTGTCTCTGTCTCTGTCTCTGTCGCTGTCCCTGTCTCTGCCTCTGTCTCTGTCTCTGTCTCTGTCTCTGTCTCTGTCTCTGTCTCTGTCTCTGTCTCTGTCTCTGTCTCTGTCTCTCTCTCTCTCTCTCTCTCTCTCTCTCTCTCTCTCTCTCTCTCTCTCTCTCTCTCTCTCTCTCTCTCTCTCTGTCTCTCTCTCTGTCTCTGTCTCTGTCTCTGTCTCTGTCTCTGTCTCTGTCTCTGTCTCTGTCTCTGTCTCTGTCTCTGTCACTGTCTCTGTCTCTCTCTGTCTCTGTCTCTGTCTATCTCTCTCTCTGTCTATCTCTCTCTCTGTCTATCTCTCTCTCTCTGTCTATCTCTCTCTCTCTCTCTCTCTCTCTCTCTCTCTCTCTCTCTCTCTCTCTGTCTCTCTCTCTCCGCTCTCTATAAACCTTGCTTGTCTAACTTTCCAGAATGAACGAGGGGCCAATGTCTGGAGATTTATGTTAAGAATTGTTTAAGGGGCTTGCATGCACAGGGATAAGAGATTTTCTTGTGTGACACTGCATTGCTGAAAATACGTGCTTTTGTTTAACAAGAACTTTCGTTTCCAACCAGCTCAATTCTCCATTGGTTAGACATTCATGTGCAAATAGTGGAAGGGAGTTTTGCCCCTATAATTTGCTATGGTGAGACAAGCCGACATCCCACTTATGGTTCTGCTCGGCCATATTTAATTGATAAATAGGGTGTGGTGTCGAGAACATTGTTCCAAATCTGGGGGCTTACCTTGCCAGGAAGGAACATGGAAATTGGACATGAGGACCCTACCAAATTTAATTATCTCAGACCATGTCCGTGGATGCTTAGCAACCCGTCATGCCACGGAGTTATCTGTGACTCGTTGGCTTCTGTCAATGATTGGGAAGTGGGTCTGAGAGGCCACTCATGACCCAGCCGGCAAAGCCATAACAACATAATGAAGTTCTTTAATGATGTGATCAACTGAAAACCTTGCCTGAAAATTTAAAAAATATATTTATTTAATAATGAAAAATAAAACATCAATGACATGGCACATGCCACTGTCACATGCAGGTATGGAGCTCACATTTGAAAACGCGTTATGAAAACACCTATGATTAGTGCAAGGGCCTATTAAAATATCAACAAAGTTTATCTCATCAGTGATCGCATGAAATTGTCAAGAGAAAGTCATGGAGGAATTTTTACTGTTGTATTGAAATTGTTCATTGTGATTTTCATTGACTGTTCTCACTTGGATATCACTTTGTGACTTTTGCTAGCTCTCTCATCAAGTTCAAGGAATGAATTCATAAAGTATTTTGAAAAGTTTTGCATCCTCATTTGCATGGGTCCACAGTTGGCTTTTACTATTATGTGGATAATTTATGGTTATTCAGAACCAACTCGGAACTCGACGATTCAACCGGGAATCATTATCCTGGAATGTTCTGGAGCTTCATTAGCTTGGGCCATGTCTGCCTTGGTATATCTTGGAATTCTTGCAGCTGTTTGCTTAGCCTTAGCGAATGTAGCACAAAATAAGTCTTCAACTGCAAATGATGCAAAATTTGTCATATTCAGCATATTAATTTACTTTGTAGTTCTTCTTGCCTTTGTTCCTGCATACAATTCCACGCGAGGAAAGTTGAGCACTGCTACAGAAATGTTTGGAATAATTGCTACAGCTTACGGTTTCCTCGGGTGCTTATTTATACCGAAATGCTACTATATCTTGAAAGCAAGAGATATTTCAAAAATGTAATATTCTGCTGGAAAGAGATAATGTTACCAGTCCATTCTGTACAGTGTATTCCAATAAAATTGTCAGAGTATGTGAAAGAAGATGCATGGTTTGTCCTCAAAAATATTTTTGACCATTTATTTAATTTAATAATTATGTTCACATGAGGAAGGAGAAAGATTGGAGTCAGCAATTAAGGTATTGTTTTATTTTGAAATTTTAATGTCAGTTTATTTGACGTGTTTTGCACTTATATCAGTAGTAAGAGGTTGAGAGTTCTGAAGTTGTCCCATTTCCCCGATTGAGTTCAATGCTCATTTCGAGAAAAAGTTTCTGACCAAGTCTATAAATGATCTTTGTTTCTTTCCACTCCCCCCACGCCTTCTCCAAATTAATGAACACTAGAATTTCTATTTTCCTCTTTGGTTTCAATGATAAAATAGGGAATAATTATTTAATTATCTCCCCTGTATTAATTTATATTATCATTTGACTTAACACACATCGCAGATATAATTGCATAAACAAAACCACGTACAAAACTGGAAACAAAAATCACATCAGAGATATAATTGCATAAACAAAAACACATTCAAAACTGGAAAGAAAAATCACATCAACAAAGACACATATAAGTCAGGAAAAATTATTGTAGAAACAAAAACACAAGCAGTCATAGACTGGTACTTCCGAAATCGTCAACTTGACCTCTGATCTTGTCTTATAAAAGCTGTTTCTAGAGAAGGTAGCGACGCAAACCAGAAGATTATAGGATGATTCTCAAACCAAACCATCAAAAATCGAATGTTTTGGATGTTTGACCACACTGTGACCATGACGTTTGACCGATTTTTACCAAAATCTAATCAGCGCGAGCCATCACCATCCTGAATCACGTGGTGTAATTTGACATTCGTAGGTTCTTCCGTTCTCGAGATCATTTTTTGGATGTTTGACCTCATTGTGACCTTGACCTTTGAACGATTTTGACCAAAATCTAATCAGTGCGAGACATCCCCTTCCTGAATCACGTGGTGTAATTTGACATTGGTAGCTTCTTCCGTTCTCGAGTTATCGTGCCTACAAACAAACAAACAAACAAACAAACGGAGGACGGAAGTCATCAATATACTGACGAAATCTTTAGATTTCGTAAGTAATGAAATAAACTAGATTGTATTCATCGAATACTTACCTATGTAGTCTTTTGAAGGACTTGGTGCAAGCCATCTCTTCCAGAAACAATTTTGCAATTAAAACTGGAAGGGCACTCTTCAACATCAATATTGCCAGATATGCATCCGCACACATCATTTCATCACAATATATACTTGAACAAAGCTTGATTTAAATCCCTGAACACAGATTCAAAATATGAAATAATTCTGGCGGTCAGACCATGCGTCCGATCAGGTTTAAAATTAAAACATATTGTTGTAGAATTCGCGCCCGTCTGAGTGTGAACGACCGAGTCTAACCAATAGCGGTCGCTTCACCCACCGAACGGACAATCCAGTCGTGACTTTCAGTAACAACGCTAGAAACCAGTCATGGGTGGATTTTCAATCCCACCACAACCTTGTCCGCACCTTACCCGCGCCACTGGGTCCGATCGCCAAATCTTCGATTTACCTAATTATTCGCGCAGGGAGGTTACCGAGAGATTGTACCACAAAGGGACCGCTTGGAAAAGAGCCACTTAAGCAGCCCGCTTCCTTTTGGGATAACCGAGCGGGGTATGATCGCGCAGTCCCGTTGGACCCGATCACTTTACTGGCTATTTAAAAACCAACTAATACTCTGTAATACGAGATGGCATTTCAATGAGGGAATGGACGCAACTAACAGGTTTACATTCAAACAAGGACATTGATTATAATAAAGGACGTATGCAATTAAACAAGGCAAAACACGTATGCAATGAAACAAGCAAAAAAAGCACGACAAAATAACTACAACCATCTACTTATTATGTACAGTGACTTGCACTTAAGAGCAGTTCCTACTTATTAGACGGGCTCACAGACACAAGTACACCCACACACTCACCCAAAAGATGGTGGCAGAAGCCTTTAATAACG
>NC_140961.1:152266707-152311707 GCF_056783735.1 Eptatretus burgeri
GGTGGAGGAGGAGACGCTCGCCGCGGGACCCGAGACAGGGTAATATCCTCCTTCCCCCGAGCATCAGCACCCCCCTCCTGTTTCCCCCCGCGCTGAGATAGTGCGACAAAGGAGGCCCCCTTCCCACCCCCTACCAGACACTGTCCGCGAGGCCCGCGGAGTTGAGGCGCCGCCGCCGCTCTGCGTCACATCATCAGACGGGTAGGCCCGACACGGTCTCGGCCCCAGGCCCGCCTCATCCTGGAGGGTGGTTCTCTTTTCTTTTGCTTTGGGAATATGTGTTGTCGGCGCCGTCTGTGAAGTAAAATTGTATAAGTGTTGCCGTGTGCCCGGTAGTCGGATAGATCTGCATTGTTGTATTGGCTTTTTGTGTAATATTGCATTGTCTTCTTCTTTTACATGTGCTTTTGGTGTAATTGTATATGTGTGCTTTCCGTTCATCGCGAAATAAATGTGCTTATTGTTGAACTGTTTTCCCGCTTCGCTTCGTCTTTTCCTCTATTGAATCTCCATCTTGCTTCACGTAAAGGGTTGGTCGTGGGCTAAAACGTCCGATAATTAATCGAACCGTCGAGGCCGACGAATAACACCGCTCGGTTATCCCGATAGTACGGAACGGGTCGCTTAAAGTGGCCCGTGTCCGAAGTCGACCTGCGGCGAGGTGCGATCGCCCGGTCTACCCTCCGTGTGGGTACTTAGGTAGGTCGAATTTGGCGAGCAACCCTATCCCACGCGGGGGCCGATTGGCACGATCGTGGTGAGACCGAAAGGTCCACCCGTGACTGGTTCCCGGCGTTAGTCCGAGAGGGTCACGACTGGATTGTCCGTCCGGTGGGCGACGTGCCGCGATTCGAGTTACGTGGCCGTCGCACGCCGGCGGGCGCGAATCGGCAACACTGGTGTCAGGTCGTGCGATATAAACCCATCGCCCTCCTCACGGCACTGGTAACGGAGAACGGGAAAACGGGCTCTCCTGTCTCCAGCTAAATTCACGGGAATCGGTCCAGGGGTGAGAGAAGCGACCCCCGATTCCCTCCAAATTACGAGCGAGCGAAATTAACCCTTTAAAAGAAGCAAGATGGCGTCTCAAGGCGAGCGGGAGCCTGGGGTATTAGAAATGGATGTCGAATGTGTAGAATCCATGGCTCAGGATGAAATCCCCGTGCAGGAAATGTTAATTGTACAGGAAAACGAACTCGCCCAACTGAACCCAGAGCCCGAAATAGGTGCGGCAGCGGCCGCGGTGTATGACACCTCCCCTCCCCCTCTCCACCAAAACCCCCCAACCCCTGACGAAACGGCTCACCCAAGCGCACCCGACATGGCCCAGCTATTCACCATGCTGGCAAAAATGTATGCGGAAATGACAGCGAACATGATCAAGCAAATGAACGAAAAGATGGATACATACACAAATGAAATGAAAAACGAAATGAAAGGCATGAACGAAAAGATGGATACAAACACGAATGAAATGAAAAACGAAATGAAAGGCATGAACGAAAAGATGGATACAAACACGAATGAAATGAAAAACGAAATGAAAGGCATGAACGAAAAGATGGATACATACACAAATGAAATGAAAAACGAAATGAAAGGCATGAACGAAAAGATGGATACATACACAAATGAAATGAAAAACGAAATGAAAGGCATGAACGAAAAAATGGATACAAACACGAATGAAATGAAAAACGAAATGAAAGGCATGAACGAAAAAATGGATACAAACACGAATGAAATGAAAAACGAAATGAAAGGAATGAACAAGCAAATGAAGGAAGAAACTAAAAAGCTCCGGGGTGAGACGCAGAACATGGGCCGATGCCTGCAGGCGGGCATGAAGGCCGTTAGCAGGGAGCTTAAAATGGCGACTCCACGTGTAGGAACGAACGAGCTGGAAGGGGTGGCAACGGCTGTCGGGCCCGCGGTGGAGGCGGGTAAGGAAAAAGTAATTCGGGAGACAAGAGACGAGGTGAAAGTAATTGCGAGGGAGAGAAAAGAACAATTAATACGGAAAGCAAGGATGAGGTACGCGGAGATCGTGAAAGAGCAAGGAGTGAAAAACAGGGAAGGACGGGAGCGACTGAAAGAGAAAGCAAGGTTGACCTACATAAAGATAAGGGAAAGACGCCAGAAAGAAGCGGAGACTAATAGACAGGAGGGGACAACAGAAACTTATAAATGTATAGAGACACGGGAGACAGAAAAAATAGAGGAGAGACTGCATGAATTGGACAAGGTTAGAGACGAACACACACACATAGAGGTAGTGGAGGACGATGAGGTTGAGCTGGCGGACCGTGCAGGGACCCGAAGCGAGCAGCGGGATAGCCTCCTCCAGGAACGAGGGGAGGGAGTATGCCCCCTTGAGGCGAGTCACGACCAGGTGAGTTCGGTCGTGCTTTGCGAGGTTGAGGGGAGGAGTGCTGCGAACGGGTGCACGGAGAGCTTGGGGGGTATAGAGGCCCCGGAGACCCTTGTGGGGACACGAATCCACAGTGTGGTTGTCCCTGTGTGTGTGGTGCAAGGGGTGAGTGCGTCCCCGTGTGTGGAAGTGACCCCGTGTGTGAGTGGTGTGGTGGCGATGGTGCCGGAGTACGTGCTTCCCAGCACGCGGAGTGTGGATGAGGCACCGCGGGTGAGTTCCCCCGCGTGTGTGGGTGAGGCACCGTGTGTGAGTGAGGCCGTGTGTGTGGATGAAACGGCCAGTGTGGATGAGGCACCGCGGGTGAGTTCCCCCGCGTGTGTGAGTGAGGCACGGTGTGTGGATGAGGCACCGCGGGTGAGTTCCCCCGCGTGTGTGAGTGAGGCACGGTGTGTGGATGAGGCACCGCGGGTGAGTTCCCCCGCGTGTGTGAGTGGTGTGGTTTGTGTAAGGGAAATGCCACGTGTGAGTGGTATGGTTTATGCAAGGGAGACCGTGTGTGTGAGAGAGCGGTATGTGAGGGAGATGTCGGTTGGCTTGCGGGAGCACGCAGCCGCGTCTCCCGGTGTGAATGTAATGGAATGGAGTGTGAGCGTCGTAACACGCAGGTGTGCGTGGATGGAATGGCGACGACGGAGACATGCGAGGAAAGAAAGCCGGGTAGCGGCTGTAGCTGTTTCGGGGACCGTGCCGGGTTCACCCAGCAGTGAGCACGAGGTCCGTGCTGTGCAACGCACGAGGCCCCCACGTGCTCGCTTGCGAGAGTGAAGTCCCGGTCCGGAAACGCACGCGGTGGATTTGCCGATCCCGCGGACGGACAAAGTTTAGGCAGGATGACGAATTTGGACCGAACGGGTTCTCCACGCGATCGTGTGTGTTAAGCTCCAACGGGCAAAGCACATGTGTTCGCGTGGGGAACCCCTCGAGACGTGGGGCTTGTGTTTTTTTTTTATGCGCACGGTGACGCCATGGCTGCACGTGGGGTTGGAATCCGGCAGGAGGGGTATCCCTGCCGGATGGTACCGTCCAAGGAGGGACGAGGAACACGTGCAGCTGCATGACGTCACGGGCAGGTGCAAAGTGCGTGAGCTCTGAGTTGCCGCGCTGGTGCTGCGCAGGTAAAGAAAAAAAAAAAAAGCAAGCCTCACTTTCGGGTGCACAGGATTCCTGGGCAAGGGGTGGAAGACCCCCTTACTAGGGCACAGGATGGAAACTAGTTAGGGGGAAGGGTTAGCTTAGTTAGACCGACTTCATGGGGCAGGGGTAAGTCCTCATGGGGCCCGTGGAATGGATTAGTTAGAGGGATTGCAGCCAGATTTAGGTTGGGAAATAAAATGATTTTTTGAGTTCGGAGACAGTGACAGACTTGTGGATGTGTAGAGTTGACATAGCTTAGCTACGTAGGTTAAATGGAACGTGCTATAGTTTAAGGGACGACGTGGGAGCACGAGTTAGTTAGGGGATGTAGTTAGAGGGATGGCAGAGTTCAGCGGTGAGTGTGTTGAAGAGTTGGTGAGTGGTGAGGTGAGTACTTGTTGAGTGAGTGAGGCCAGCGGGTCTGTGTGAGTGGAGCGAATGGGGACTGCATGGTGCGATGAGTGATGGGGGGGAGGAGTGACTCCCGCCCAAGGGACCCCGGGGTCAGTGTAGAGTGAGTTAGGGGGGTTAGTTAAATTGAAAAATGGAAGTCGTTTTGTTGTTGGTGGGGAAGTAGGCTCGAGACCCATTTGGAGGGGTGCAGGAGCCCTGTTGACGGGCTGGGAGCGTGGCTGCGAAAAGTGAGTATCGCTGAGTGGGTACCCCGGGCACCAGGCTAGTCGGCCGTGGTAGGCCAAGGGCCCATGGGGGGCCGGGATAGCGTAGTGGGCACGGGTGCGCCTGCTTGGTGCGGGGGCCCGGGGCGCCATTAGCCGTGTGGGCAGTGTTGTGGGCACGGGTGACCCTCGGAAAGGGGCCCGGGAAGCCAGCCTGCCACGTGTGCGTTTCAGGGGAGGTGCCATGGGGGGCACTCCCCGGTGTTTAGGGAGCTGGTAGGCTCGGAGGCAGTGTAGTGCCCGGGGGTGCCATAGCTGGAGAATCGGCAGAGGGTCGTGCCTGCCAAAGGGAGCCACGTGTCCCAGCCATGAGACCGTGTGAGGGCACGGAGAGAAAATTGGGGGGCGAGGCCCTAAATTGTGAGGACACCAACACAGGCGACGGGAATCTGGGTTGTTAGAACCAATAGTTTAAGCGAGAGGCGCTTGTTGAAAGCCCCGGGGTAGTTTAACAGTTAAATGGTTAGGGTAGATTAGGAGATGTACCCCTCCGCACCATCCATCCCCTCGCTGTCGTTGTGGGCCGCTGGACCCACTTTGGGTTAGATCGCTGAAGTCTGGGGAGGCCATCCTGAGGCTTCGTTGGGCCTCGGCACAGGACGCCAGCTCTCCCTTGTTCCCCTCCGGGAAGGGAACGTAGGGGTTGGGAGTAGGCTAGGTGACAGAATAGGTTAGCCGAACAAGGACAGTACAGGGGGTTAGGGGACGATTTATAGTGGGGAAGTAAAAAAAAAAAAATAATAATAATAATAAAAAAATAAGTTGGGGCTAAATTGGGGTTTGACAAATTAAGGGAGTGGGTATGTACAGTGACAGGCAAAGGCGATAGGTGGGAGGGAGACAGGTAGGTAGGTCCGAGCCCGCCTTCTGAGTGGCCAGCACCACCCCACTCCCTCCACCAACCTCCACGGAACGGCAAAGGCTGGCCAACTTCATCGGCAGCTGTTGTTTTGCTGCGAGGCCTGTGCCGGCTGGATTGTCTGCAGCTGCTGTGCTGCAAGGCCTGTGCCGGCCCACTTCATCTGCCGGCTGGCTGTTTTTCTTCAAGGCCTGTGCCGGCCAGTTCATCTGCCGGCTGTGTTTGCCTGCAGCGGCCTTCTTCTGCGGGCTGTGTCTGCCTGCTACCTTTGCCATGCCATGCCCACTGCCCCTGTTCACCAGCCCCCATTAAATTTTGCTTTGCCCCCCCTGTTCATTTCCATGTGCGCCAGGATTCGCAAGGCAACAGTTTGCAAGCTGCGAGAACTGCCCTGTTGGCAGCTACAACACGGGCCTGCAGTGGCGGCCCGTGCACCGTGTTTGTGTCCATCCATCCATCCGTTGTGCTCATTGCGTGTGCCACTTGAGCTGGCACGGAGACTGCATTGGTGCAGCCCATGCACCGTTGTGGTTCACTGCGTTCAGTTCAAAAAGGAAGGCCTTGTACTGCGTGTGAGCAGCTGGCCACGTTCCCCGTCACCTGCATTGTTTGAGCCAGAGACTGCATGTGAGCAGCCTGGCACCCTGCTAACTGCTTTCTTTTTGCAAAGTTCAGTGATCCTGGGCCATGGTTTAGTGTAAAATTTGTAAGTTAAGGTTAAGATGTACTGTACATATGAGTGCGCCCCCGGCATGTCTGTCTTAGCGCCGGCAATTTTATTTAAGTCGTCCGTGTGAGTGAGTTTGTTTAGGTAGTTACTCAGCCCTCAGGTTATTTATTTTGGGGACACGAATACCATGAATGTCGCACTCAGGGATCCGTAGGTAAAATGTACTAGGGGAAAACTACACATGATGGCACACGAAAATTTGACGACTCGGGACGAGTCTGTAAAAAGGGGAGGGGGTAGTGTTGTGGTTGACCAAATTCGCAAACCACCATTCAGGTCCCTTGGGTGAGATATCTCGGTAAGTATATGTGTAGTTAGGCCCAAACCCGTTGTCTAGAGGGAATAAATGTCATTCAGTCGGGCTGCGACTCTTCAGGATAGCCGTTTTTCTTTTACTATCTTTATTTTGGACCAGCCGCCATTATTACCACCACCAACCACATCTCAACAGCCATCACAACAACAACCACGAACCACAACGCCGCTTCACAACAACAACCACCAACCACAACGCCGCTTCACCACAACCGCCACGACCTTTACCGTCACAACTCGCCACCATCGCATCACCGTCATCTCGCGCCACTCGTGGGCACCGATACTGGACTCGTGCAGGGCGCGCACCGAGCAGCGTGTTCAAAAACATCACGGACTTTCCGCAGAAAACGGATCAAAAACGACTCGCGCCCACTTTTGTTCCATCCAATCGGTGAGCGAGGGGCGATTTGGCCCCGCCTCCAGGGCGTTGGAGGGCGGTCGCTATATGCAAATACATGGATCAAAAAGCATTCACGCCCACTTTTCCTCGGGCCAATGGGGAGCCAGTTAGATAGGTGAAGGATCGGAGGCAAAGGGTCAAGGGTGAAAGAGCGAAGCCACGGGGCTTATAAAAACGGCTGCGTTCGTCAGTCAAGTGGAGTTCAGTTGGAAGTTGAGAGTTAAAGTGTGCGGAGTTCAAGAGAGTCGTCGGTGGAGCTGGAAAGAAGTGGTACTAGTCAGAGTGAAGAGGACGGAGCTGTGGAGAGGTGACGGCGGCGAAGGCGGACGAGGGGGTGCTCGCGTCGGTGCCGGGAGCTGCACAGAGAGAGGCCAGCAACGCGACCGAGGTGGAGGAGGAGACGCTCGCCGCGGGACTCGAGACAGGGTAATAACCTCCTTCCCCCGAGCATCAGCAACCCCCTCCTGTTTCCCCCCGCGCTGAGATAGTGCGACAAAGGGGGCCCCCTTCCCACCCCCTACCAGACACTGTCCGCGAGGCCCGCGGAGTTGAGGCGCCGCCGCCGCTCTGCGTCACATCATCAGACGGGTAGGCCCGACACGGTCTCGGCCCCAGGCCCGCCTCATCCTGGAGGCTGGTTCTCTTTTCTTTTGCTTTGGGAATATGTGTTGTCGGCGCCGTCTGTGAAGTAAAATTGTATAAGTGTTGCCGTGTGCCCGGTAGTCAGATAGATCTGCATTGTTGCATTGGCTTTTTGTGTAATATTGCATTGTCTTCTTCTTTTACATGTGCTTTTGGTGTAATTGTATATGTGTGCTTTCCGTTCATCGCGAAATAAATGTGCTTATTGTTGAACTGTTTTACCGCTTCGCTTCATCTTTTCCTCTATTGAATCTCCATCTTGCTTCACGTAAAGGGTTGGTCGTGGGCTAAAACGCCCGATAATTAATCGAACCGTCGAGGCCGACGAATAACACCGCTCGGTTATCCCGATAGTACGGAACGGGTCGCTTAAAGTGGCCCGTGTCCGAAGTCGACCTGCGGCGAGGTGCGATCGCCCGGTCTACCCTCCGTGTGGGTACTTAGGTAGGTCGAATTTGGCGAGCACCCCTATCCCACGCGGGGGCCGATTGGCACGATCGCGGTGAGACCGAAAGGTCCACCCGTGACTGGTTCCCGGCGTTAGTCCGAGAGGGTCACGACTGGATTGTCCGTCCGGTGGGCGACGTGCCGCAATTCGAGTTACGTGGCCGTCCGCACGCCGGCGGGCGCGAATCCGCAACAATATATATAACTCATTGGTGCCCTCATTTGCATTTCGGTTACGTAGCGGAACGTGTGAGTCATACGCTGGCATACGTCGTAAAATTTCAAGCATGCTAAAATATAATCTTGGTGTTGGCGCAGTGGTTAGGGCAGCGGCTTAGGATCCAAAAGGTTCTGAGTTCAAGCCCCGTTGAGCCACTGAATTAATACACCAGGGGGTTGACTCAGCCTGTCATCCTTCCGAGGTCGGCGAAATGAGTACCAGTATACTGAGCCGGTGTATACCCCGGTTTAAATAGGTGTACCATATCCCTGTGGCGTAAGAGGCGACCATGGTTGCGTCAGGAAGGGCATCCGGTGTAAAATCTGTGCCAAATCATTATGCGGATCATGATGGATGATCTGCTGTGGCGACCCCTGACGGGAGCAGCCGAAAGAAGAAGATATTGTTGCGGATTCGCGCCCGCCGGCATGCGGACGGCCACGTTACTCGAATCGCGGCACGTCGCCCACCGGACGGACAATCCAGTCGTGACCCTCTCGGACTAACGCCGGGAACCAGTCACGGGTGGACCTTTAGGTCTCAGCGCGATCGTGCCAATCGGCCCCCGCGTGGGATAGGGTTGCTCGCCAAATTCGACCTACCTAAGTACCCACACGGAGGGTAGACCGGGCGATCGCACCTCGCCGCAGGTCGACTTCGGACACGGGCCACTTTAAGCGACCCGTTCCGTACTATCGGGATAACCGAGCGGTGTTATTCGTCGGCCTCGACGGTTCGATTAATTATCGGGCGTTTTAGCCCACGACCAACCCTTTACGTGAAGCAAGATGGAGATTCAATAAAGGAAAAGACAAAGCGAAGCGGGAAAACAGTTCAACAATAAGCACATTTATTTCGCGATGAACGGAAAGCACACATATACAATTCCACCAAAAGCACATGTAAAAGAAGAAGACAATGCAATATTACACAAAAAGCAAATGCAACAATGCAGATCTATCCGACCACCGGGCACACGGCAACACTTATACAATTTTACTTCACAGACTGCGCCGACAACACATATTCCCAAAGCAAAAGAAAAGAGAACCACCCTCCAGGATGAGGCGGATAGGCGGGCCTGGGGCCGAGACCGTGTCGGGCCTACCGTCTGATGATGAGACGCGGAGCGGCGGTGGTGCCTCAACTCCGCGGGCCTCGCGGACAGTGTCTGGTAGGGGGTGGGAAGGGGGCCCCCTTTGTTGCACTATCTCAGCGCGGGGGGAAACAGGAGGGGGTTGCTGATGCTCGGGGGAAGGAGGATATAACCCTGTCTCGGGTCCCGCGGCGAGCGTCTCCTCCTCCACCTCGGTCGCGTTGCTGGCCTCTCCCTGTGCCGCTCCAGGCACCGACGCGAGCACCCCCTCGTCCGCCTTCGCCGCCGTCACCTCTCCACAGCTCCGTCCTCTTCACTCCGACTAGTACCACTTCTTTCCAGCTCCACCAACGACTCTCTTGAACTCCGCACACTCAACTCAACTCTTACTCAACTTGTCTGACGAACGCAGTCGTTTTTATAAGCCCCGTGGCTTCGCTCTTTCACCCTTGACCCTCTGCCTCCGACCCTTCACCTGGCTCCCCATTGGCCCGAGGAAAAGTGGGCGTGAATGCTTTTTGATCCATGAATTTGCATATCGCGACCGCCCTCCAACGCCCTGGAGGCGGGGCCAAATCGCCCCTCGCTCACCGATTGGACGGAACAAAATTGGGCGTGAGTCGTTTTTGATCCGTTTTTCTGCGGAAAGTCCGTGATGTTTTTGAACACGCTGCTCGGTGCGCGCCCCGCACGAGTCCAGCATCGGTGCCCACGAGTGGCGCGAGATGACGGTGATGCGATGGTGGCGAGTTGTGACGGTAAAGGTCGTGGCGGTTGTGGTGAAGCGGCGTTGTGGTTGGTGGTTGTTGTTGTGAAGCGGCGTTGTGGTTGGTGGTTGTTGTTGTGATGGCTGTTGAGACGTGGTTGGTGGTGGTAATAATGGCGGCTGGTCCAAAATAAAGATAGTAAAAGAAAAACGGCTATCCTGAAGAGTCGCAGCCCGCATGAATGACATTTATTCCCTCTAGACAACGGGTTTGGGCCTAACTACACATATACTTACCGAGATATCGCACCTCAGGGACCTGAATGGTGGTTTGCGAATTTGGTCAACCACAACACTACCCCCTCCCCTTTTTACAGACTCGTCCCGAGTCGTCAAATTTTCGTGTGCCATCATGTGTAGTTTTCCCCTAGTACATTTTACCTACGGATCCCTGAGTGTGACATTCATGGTATTCGTGTCCCCAAAATAAATAACCTAAGGGCTGAGTAACTACCTCAACAAACTCACTCACACGGACGACTTAAATAAAATTGCCGGCGCTAAGACAAACATGCCGGGGGCGCACTCATATGTACAGTACATCTTAACCTTAACTTACAAATTTTACACTAAACCATGGCCCAGGATCAATGAACTCTGCAAAAAGAAAGCAGTTAGCAGGGAGCCAGGCTGCTCGCATGCAGTCTCTGGCTCAAAACAATGCAGGTGACAGGGAACGTGGCCGGCTGCTCACACGCAGTCCAAGGCCTTCCTTTTTGAACTGAACGCAGTGAACCACAACGGTGCATGGGCTACACAAACGTAGTCTCCGTGCCAGCTCAAGTGACACACGCAATGAACACAACGAATGGATGGATGAACGGTTTGAACTGAACGCAGTGAACCACAACGGTGCATGGGCTGCACGACGCAGTCTCCGTGCCAGCTCAAGTGGCACACGCAATGAACACAACGAATGGATGGATGAACACAAACACGGTGCACGGGCCGCCACTGCAGGCCCGTGTTGTAGCTGCCAACAGGGCAGTTCTCGCAGCTTGCAAACTGTTGCCTTGATCCTGGCGCACATGGAAATGAACAGGGGGGGGGGGCAAAGCAAAATTGAACGGGGCTGGTGAACGTGGGCAGTGGGCATGGCATGGCAAAGGCAGCAGGCAAACACAGCCCGCAGAAGAAGAAGGCTGCTGCAGGCAAACACAGCCGGCAGATGAACTGGCCGGCACAGGCCTTGAAGTACCACAGCTGCAGATGATCCGGCCGGCACAGGCCTTGTAGCAACACAACAGCTGCCGATCAAGTGGGCCGGCACAGGCCTTGAAGAAAAACAGCCAGCCGGCAGATGAAGCTGGCCAGCCTTTGCCGTTCAGTGGAGGTTGGTGGAGGGAGTGCGGTGGTGCTGGCCACTCGGAAGGCGGGCTCGGACCTACCCTACGGTCTCCCTCCCAACCTATCGCCTTTGCCTGTCATTGTCTATACCCACTCCCTTAATTTGTCAAACCCCAATTTAGCCCCAACTTATTTTTTTTGTTATTATTATTTTTTTTCTTTTACTTCCCCACTATAAATCGTCCCCTAACCCCCTGTACTGTCCTTGTTCGGCTAACCTATTCTGTCACCTAGCCTACTCCCAACCCCTACATTCCCTTCCCGGAGGGGAATAAGGGAGGGCTAACGTCCTGTGTCGAGGCACAACAAAGCCTCAGGATGGCCTCCCCAGACTTCAGCGATCTAACCCAAAGTGGGTCCAGCGGCCCACAACGAGAGCGAGGGGATGGATGGTGCGGAGGGGTACACTTCCTATTCTACCCTATCCATTTAACTGCTAAACTACCCCGGGGCTTTCAACAAGTGCCTCGAGCTTAAACTATTGGTTCTAACAACCCAGATTCCCGTCGCCTGTGTTGGTGTCCTCACAATTTCGGGCCTCGCCCCCCAATTTTCTCTCCGTGCCCTCACACGGTCTCATGGCTGGGACACGTGGCTCCCTTTGGCAGGCACGACCCTCTGCCGATTCTCCGACGATGGCACCCCCGGGAACTACACTGCCTCCGAGCCTACCAGCTCCCTAACACCGGGGAGTGCCCCCCATGGCACCTCCCCTGAAACGCACACATGGCAGGCTGGCTTCCCGGGCCCCTTTCCGAGGGTCACCCTTGCCCACAACACTGCCCACGCGGCTAATGGCGCCCCGGGCCCCCGGGCCCCCGCACCAAGCAGGCGCACCCGTGCCCACTACGCTATCCCGGCCCCCCATGGGCCCTTGGCCTACCGCGGCCGACTAGCCTGGTGCCCGGGGTACCCACTCAGCGATACTCACCTTTCGCAGCCACGCTCCCAGCCCGTCAACAGGGCTCCTGCACCCCTCCAAATGGGTTTCGAGCCTACTTCCCCACCAACAACAAAACGACTTCCATTTTTCAATTTGACTAACCCCCTAACTCACTCTACACTGACCCCGGGGTCCCTTGGGCGGGAGTCACTCCTCCCCCCCAATCACTCATCGCACCATGCATTCCCCATTCGCTCCATACACACAGACCCGCTGGCCTCACTCACTCAACATGTACTCACCTCACAACTTTTCAACACACACACCGCTGAACTCTACCATCCTTCTAACTACCTCCCCTAACTAACTCGTGCTTCCACGTCGTCCCTTAAACTACAGCACGTTCCTTTTAACACTACGTAGCTAAACTACGTCCCGCTACACATCCACAAGTCTGTCACTGTCTCCAAATAATTCATTTTATTTCCCAACCTAAATCTGGCTACAATCCCTCTAACTAATCCATTCCACGGGCCCCATGAGGACTTACCCCTGCCCCATGGAGCCGGTCTAACTAAGCTAACCCTTCCCCCTAACTAGTTTCCATCCTGTGCCCTGGGTAAGGGGGTCTTCCACCCCTTGCCCAGGAATCCTGTGCACCCGAAAGTGAGGCTTGCTTTTTTTTTTCCCATGCGCAGCACCAGCGTGGCAACTCGCGCACTTTGCACCTGCCCGTGACGTCATGCAGCTGCACGTGTACCTCGTCCCTCCTTGGACGGTACCATCCGGCAGGGATACTCCTCCTGCCGGATTCCAACCACACGTGCAGCCATGACGTCACCGTGCGCATAAAAAAAAACACAAGCCCCACGTCTCGAGGGGTTCCCCACGCGAACACATGTGCTTTGCCCGTTGGAGCTTAACACACACGATCGCGTGGAGAACCCGTCCGGTCCAAATCCGTTTACCTGCCTAAAATTTGTCCGTCCGCGGGATCGGCAAATCCACCGCGTGCGTTTCCGGACCGGGACTTCACTCTCGCAAGCGAGCACGTGGGGGCCTCGTGCGTTGCACGGCACGGACCTCGTGCTCACTGCTGGGTGAACCCGGCACGGTCCCCGAAACAACTACAGCCGCTACTCGGCTTTCTTTCTTCACATGTCGCCGTCGTCGCCATTCCACACACGCACTCCCGCGTGTTACGACGCTCACACACCTCACCATTACATTCACACCGGGAGACGCGGCTGCGTGCTCCTGCATGCCAACCGACATCTCCCTCACATACCACTCTCTCACACACACGGTCTCCCTTGCATAAACCATACCACTCACACGCGCGGGGGCACTCACCCGCGGTGCCTCATCCACACACGGCCCCTCACTCACACACGCGGGGGCACTCAACCGCGGTGCCTCATCCACACTGGCCGTTTCATCCACACAACGCCCTCTTCCACACACGGTGCCTCATCCACACACGGCGTGCTGGGAAGCACGTACTCTGGCACCATCGCCACCACACCACTCACACACGGGGTCGCTTCCACACACGGGGACACACTCACGCGTTGCACCACACACACCGGGACAACCACACTGGGGATTTGTGTCCCCACAAGGGTCTCCGGGGCCTCTATACCCCCCAAGCTCTCCGTGCACCCGTTCGCAGCACTCCTCCCCTCGAACTCGCAAAGCACGACCGAACCCACCTGGTCTTGACTCGCCTCAAGGGGGCATACTCCCTCCCCTCGTTCCTGGAGGAGGCTATCCCGCTGCTCGCACCGGGTCCCTGCACGGTCCGTCAGCTCACCCTCATTATCCTCCACTACCTCCGTGTGTGTGTGTGCGTCACTTACCCCGTCTGCATCGTGTAGTCTTCCCTCTATCGTTCCCATCTCCCATGTCTCTGCCAACTCAATCACCTCCTCACCCTTTACCTCCCTTGTCTCAACTATTTTTATTTCCTTTGTCGTCACCTCGTGTCTCGTCTCACACGTCTTGGTCTCCCCATTTAATTTTTCCCTTTCGGTCATCGTCACGACCCTCGCCCAACACGTCCCCCAAATTATTTTTTTTACCCGTCTCCACCGCGGGCCCGACAGCCGTTGCACCCCCTTCCAGCTCGTTCGCTCCCACACGTGGAGTCGCCATTTTTATCTCCCTGGTCACGGCCTTCATGCCCGCCTGCAGGCATCGGCCCATGTTCTGCGTCTCACCCCGCAGCTCTTTCATTTCTTCCCTCATTTGCTGTGTATTCGCATCCAGCGTCGTTTTCACTTCGTCCATTTGCTTGTTCATTCCTTTCATTTCGTTTTTCATTTCATTTGTATTTGTATCCATCTTTTCGATCATTTCCACATTCATTTTTGCCAGCATGGTGAATAGCTGGGCCATGTCGGGTGCGCTTGGGTGAGCCGTTTCGGCAAGGGTCGGGGGGTTTTGGTGGAGAGGGGGAGGGGAGGTGTCATACACCGCAGCCGCTGCCGCACCTATTTCGGGCTCTGGGTTCAGTTGGGCGAGTTCGTTTTCCTGTACAATCAACATTTCCTGCACGGGGATTTCATCCTGAGCCATGGATTCTACACATTCTACATCCATTTCTCATACCCCCGGCTCCCGCTCGCCTTGAGACGCCATCTTGCTTCTCTTAAAGGGTTAATTTAGCTCGCTCGTAATTTGGAGGGAATCGGGGGTCGCTTCTCTCACCCCTGGACCGATTCCCGTGAATTTAGCCGGAGACAGGAGAGCCCGTTTTCCCGTTCTCCATTACCAGTGCCGCGAGGAGGGCGATGAATTTATATCCCACTCCTGACACCAGTGTTGCGGATTCGCATACGCTGGCGTGCGGACGGCCACGTAACTCGAATCGCAGCACGTCGCCCACCGGACGGACAATCCAGTCATGACCCTCTCAGACTAACGCCGGGAACCAGTCACGGGTGGACCTTTCGGTCTCACCGCGATCGTGCCAATCGGCCCCCGCGTGGGATAGGGTTGCTCGCCAAATTCGACCTACCTAAGTACCCACACGGAGGGTAGACCGGGCCATCGCACCTCGCCGCAGGTCGACTTCGGACACGGGCCACTTTAAGCGACCCGTTCCGTACTATCGGGATAACCGAGCGGTGTTATTCGTCGGCCTCGACGGTTCGATTAATTATCGGGCGTTTTAGCCCACGACCAACCCTTTACGTGAAGCAAGATGGAGATTCAATAGAGGAAAAGACAAAGCGAAGCGGGAAAACAGTTCAACAATAAGCACACTTATTTCGCGATGAACGGAAAGCACACATATACAATTCCACCAAAAGCACATGTAAAAGAAGAAGACAATGCAATATTACACAAAAAGCAAATGCAACAATGCAGATCTATCCGACTACCGGGCACACGGCAACACTTATACAATTTTACTTCACAGACGGCGCCGACAACACATATTCCCAAAGCAAAAGAAAAGAGAACCACCCTCCAGAATGAGGGGGGTAGGCGGGCCTGGGGCCGAGACCGTGTCGGGCCTACCGTCTGATGATGAGACGCGGAGCAGCGGTGGTGCCTCAACTCCGCGGGCCTCGCGGACAGTGTCTGGTAGGGGGTGGGAAGGGGGCCCCCTTTGACGCACTATCTCATCGCGGGGGGAAACAGGAGGGGGTTGCTGATGCTCGGGGGAAGGAGGATATAACCCTGTCTCGGGTCCCGCGGCGAGCGTCTCCTCCTCCACCTCGGTCGTGTTGCTGGCCTCTCCCTGTGCCGCTCCCGGCACCGACGCGAGCACCCCCTCGTCCGCCTTCGCCGCCGTCACCTCTCCACAGCTCCGTCCTCTTTACTCCTACTAGTACCACTTCTTTCCAGCTCCACCGACGACTCTCTTGAACTCCGCACACTCAACTCAACTTCCAACTCAACTCTTACTCAACTTGTCTGACGAACGCAGTCGTTTTTATAAGCCCCGTGGCTTCGCTCTTTCACCCTTGACCCTCTGCCTCCGACCCTTCACCTGGCTCCCCATTGGCCCGGGGAAAAGTGGGCGTGAATGCTTTTTGATCCATGAATTTGCATATAGCGACCGCCCTCCAACGCCCTGGAGGCGGGGCCAAATCGCCCCTCGCTCACCGATTGGACGGAACAAAAGTGGGCGTGAGTCGTTTTTGATCCGTTTTTCTGCGGAAAGTCCGTGATGTTTTTGAACACGCTGCTCGGTGCGCGCCCCGCACGAGTCCAGCATCGGTGCCCACGAGTGGCGCGAGATGACGGTGATGCGATGGTGGCGAGTTGTGACGGTAAAGGTCGTGGCGGTTGTGGTGAAGCGGCGTTGTGGTTGGTGGTTGTTGTTGTGAAGCGGCGTTGTGGTTGGTGGTTGTTGTTGTGATGGCTGTTGAGACGTGGTTGGTGGTGGTAATAATGGTGGCTGGTCCAAAATAAAGATAGTAAAAGAAAAACGGCTATCCTGCAGAGTCGCAGCCCGCATGAATGACATTTATTCCCTCTAGACAACGGGTTTGGGCCTAACTACACATATCGTTACCGAGATATCTCACCTAAGGGACCTGAATGGTGGTTTGCGAATTTGGTCAACCACAACACTATATATATATATTCGGAGACTGCATAGTGGTGAGATAATGGTGGTTGGTGACACCAACATTGTATGGTCGTTCTGATGGTTACCGTTCCCATGTAATTGCTGTAACTTTGTCCAATAAGCTGACTTATTATAATTGAGATAACACCGGTCAATGAGCATATATATATATATATATATATATATATATATATATATATATATATATATATATATATATATATATATATATATATATATATATATATATATATATATATACACACACACACACACACACACACACATACACATATATAACAGCTTGGTGGAAAAAAACTCAACCATCGGAGCGACGACTAATGTAGAATGTTGTGATTATAAGTCTGATGTCATAGGTCACGTGGTGTGGCAGCGATGTTGGAAAAACTGAAAAACTTTGAACCTTTGTATCTCTGGAACAGCACCAAGGAAAAAATTGAGACTTAACACATGGCCAGTATTCCCTCCTCAGGGGGAATGTGAGATTTTTTTATGACATCATAGGTGACCTCATTGGGACGTCATAATTGCAGATGGAGAACGATACAACAAAAGGCAGAGGAGCTCCTTGTGAGCCAATTGCAATCCATTTTTGTGCCCAAATGTGTCTGCAGACATCCTCTGGCATATAGGTTACTTTTTTTGCCGAGGTTGGTGGCAGGATTTGCACTCCAGCCACCGTAAAACACTTCATTCTGCAAAACCCACAAATGTCAGGAAATCTGAAAATCCACTCCATGGGAATAGTTCCTGTGCTGCTGCCCTTTGCAGGGCAGCTCACCAGCTGACAGGATTGGGGCAAATCCTTGGGACCCCTATTCCTTGATGATTGGAGGAAAACCGCAAGGTAAAGCTCCAGGGTCAGATTGCAGTGGTGTGTGGCAGAGTAGTGCTGAGGTGTCATCCACCAGACGGTGGTCTCCTTGGCTTTCCCTGCGGCAGTCCCTTTGAGTGGGTGCCTGGAATGTCCTATCTCTAAGAGAGGATGATCACATGTCTCTGTTATAATCTAAGCTCAAGCTTTTGAACATTGGTATTGCAGCACTCTCTCAGGTTCGGAGACTGCATAGTGGTGAGATAATGGTGGTTGGTGACACCAACATTGTATAGTCGTTCTGATGGTTACCGTTCCCATGTAATTGCTGTAACTTTGTCCAATAAGCTGACTTATTATAATTGAGATAACACCGGTCAATGAGCATATTAGAAGAATAAGGATTCGTCATTCATTTGGTGTCCTTTCACTGGACTCTGTATATGCTCCTACTGAAGTGAGTGATCTCACCGTAAAGGACGCATTCTATGTCACGCTCGATTCTGTGGTTGATCAGTGCCCAAGGTGAGATACTCTTCTCATCTTGGGAGATTTTAATGCATCAGCTGGAACTGCTAGGGATGGTTATGAAACATGTGTTGGTCCACATGGGTCTGGAACTGTGAACCAGAATAGTACTAAGTTCCTGACTTTGCAAGAAGTCATGTTTTAAGGTGGCTGATTCATGGTTTCAGCGCCCACAGGCTCATCGCTGGACTGGGTATTCCAACTCTAATGGTGTGGCAAAGGAGATTGACCACATGCTTGTTGATGGTCACTGGAGGATGATCCAGAACTGCAGGGTCTAATGGAGTGCTCTGTTCCTCAATATCAATCACAGCCTTGTGGTATCAACTCTGCAGTTGTAGCTTAAATCCAGGAGAATGGTACCATCCCAGCTTAGGCTGGATTTTGGCAAGCTCAAGGATAAGTGGGTAGCTGAGGAGTTTGTAAACAGGCCGATTGGTGATTTTCTTTTTTTGGGGGGGGGGGGGGGTTCTGGGTGCTTTGGGGAATCCTGAAGAGTTGCCGGGTGCTTTAAGGCCACTGTGGAAGAAATATAATTATATTCATGTATTTTCAACTATATTCACTTGCTGAATTGTTGCTGGTACTTTATAAATTTAATTTTTGTTGTATGTATAATTAAATTGGCTGTCAATAAAGTTTCCCTTTTCCCATGAGTCTTTTGACCTACATGTTGATATAGAACAGCAGGCATTTTCTGGGAAATTGGTGAAAATAAAATAAAGAATAGATGGAGTACAGTTGGCTGAGATATGGGTAATTCCGTTGACAGATTGAGTCAGTCTCAATGAGTTGCAGAAATCCTTTGCTGAAGTGCCATGGCAGGTGTGAGAGGTAACCACACCTTGCCAACTGGCAGGATCAGGATTCTGACTGGCAGAATCAGAATAACTGATTGCATTATGTGGGAAAGGATAATAAGAGTGTGTGGATGCTGTATAATGGTTTAAAATACGTTTAAAATGTGTTTTAATATATTTAAATAATAAAATAAATATGTGGTTTCTGCTTCGTGGATTTTCACCTATCGTGGGTGGGTCTGGAGCGCATTAACAGCGAGAGGTGAGGGAGCACTGTATAGTCCAATTGGCTGTCAATAAAGTTTCCCTTTTCCCAAAAGTATTTTGACCTACATGTTGATATATAACAGCAGGCATTTTCTGGGAAATTGGTCAAAATAAAATCCAGAAGAGATGTAGGACAGTTGACTGAGATATGGGTCATTAAGTTGAAAGATCGAGTCAGTCCCAATGAGTTGCAGAAATCATTTGCTGAAGTGACATGGCAGGAATGAGAGGTACCCAGACCTCGCCAACTGGCAGGATGGCAATTTAAGTCACCACATATAAGGAAGAGAGAGTTTGGATGAGTGGATAGAAGTTGGTCCATGTTTTCAGCGGGCGAGATGTAAATGGAGTCATCACTGTTTGGTGGATGGTACAACACAAATAAACAAGAGGTGGGAGCAGAGGGGAAGCCACTACCATAGGTATTCCTCGGGGTGTTGTGGAATGAGGGCAGTGCTTAGTGAGAAATAGAGTTTTTGATAAAGAGAGCAACTCTGCAGCAAGCATAAGGCTCAGGTCGATCACACTGGAAGAAGCAGTAACCAGGGAGAGAAACCAAGGAGTCAGAGATATTTTAAAGGAATAAAGTTTCTGTTGAGCAGATTATGTCTGGTTTGTCAGAGGGAGCCTGCATGGAGAGATCAGGCAGGTTTAGCGTGGTCATCAGATGTTGGAGGTCCACACTGTTAAGAAAGTGGGAGGGGAAGAGGCTTCGGTTGCAGGGGAGGGGGTAGGATGAGGGAGGAGAGGTGGAGGTAGGGAGAGTTGACTGTGGGTAGGAGATTGCAGAACACCTAGGGGAGAGGGTCGGATGGGTATGAGGACAAAGGGCTACGTGATGAAGGGATGAGTCATAGTCGGGAGTAATAATGGAGGGACATAGGAAAGTAGGAGGTTGGAGGAGGTGGTGGAATCAATTGGAAGAGAGAGAGAGAGAGGGAGCTGTGGATAAGGCAAGGAATGATGCAGAAGCGTATGTGTACATAAAATTGGAAGATGATGGTGAGAACAAATTAATTTATAAAATCATGGCTCATGACACGAATGAGGATGGTAGGGATATGAATGAGGGGTGGGGAGAGGATAATGAAGGATGGTGGTGGGAGGCTCGTGACAGAGAGGGGGCAGTATATAAATTAACGCAGGCTATTTCAAAGAGATGGTGAACTGGGAAGGAAGCATTAGCTATCTGGAGCTTCGGTATTATCAAGAGGTTTCATGAAGATCATGGAGGAGGAGGTGTGGACAGCATTTAAGAGAATGAAGAAGGAAAGAGCACCAGGCATTGAAGAGGTGTGTACAGAGATGCAAATTGCATCAGGAGAAGTCAGAGTCAGTTGTTTGACTTGGTTGTTGAATGTATGTATGATGATGGTTCAATTCTGGAGGATAGGGATAATTGTGTCAATGTGGAAGAGGATGGGTGATGTTCACGATCAGGGAAAGTTCAATCATTGCACTCATACATCATGTCATGAAGGTACTGGAGAAGGTTCAGGATGGGCGCATAAAGGCGCTGTCACACCTTGACGATTTAGCCAGCAATGGCAACATATAAAAATGTATCTAAAACGTTGGCGTACGCTGAAAGTTTGATGTTTTTTTGAAGTTTTGGTCATATTCATAACGTGTTGGTCGTATGCATAACATATTAGTAACGAACACAGAACGTTTGGTTGTCTTATAGATAACGTGTACCAACGAATGCTTAGCCTGTTGTCGGCGTTCACAACCTCTGCCCAACGATAGTTTAACTTAGGCATAGCGCGCTGCACATATCGCTGACGAACTCGTGGCATAGCCTGTTAAAAACCTGCCGCATGCCGATTTAAATCATAACCGCCTGAAAATTGGAAGTGTCAACATGGCAGTCACACCTTGTCAATTTAGCCAGCGTATGCCGACCTATGAAAAATGTGTCTAAAACGCTGGCACGCGTCGAATTATGGGTAAGTTGTGTATTCGTTAAGAGCACGCTGAGAAACGACGAAGTACGCTGTCATATTTCGTGGTACGTTTAGTACGTCGTGACATTTCAAGAATGCTGAAAATTTTATGACGTACTCGCCATATGGCTCACACATTCCGCATACGCTGTTAATAGGTTGTCGGCACGATATGCGATCGTTGACACACGTCAACACAAGTTCCTTGTAAGTTTCTCATAAGTTGAAACACGTCGTGGTAATGTTTAGCATACACGAAACTTATTTTCTCCGTCAAGGCACATTTTCTTTTTTTTCTCCTTGGCTCCGTGAAGGCAACTGATGGAATATCTGAAGTTGTTGTTGTTGTTGTTGTTTTTTATTTTTTTTTTAGTCTATCACGAATTTTAAAATATATTCCGACTTTTGATTTTAAGTTTTGACGTCGATGTGACAATATCCTCAAACAGAAAATATTCACAGAGGAGGAACTAAGAATAAGACATGAGCAAACTGAAGAGGCAATTGGACTTGACGTAACGACACGTGATGAAATATCGGAAGTTATTGTTGTTGTCTTTTGTTTTTTTTTAACGCTGCCAATACGTCATTATACGGTAGCTGTAAATTAGAAACACGTTCAGTAAGTTATGTGGTCGTCCGGAAGACGTCAATCAAATACGTCTACATACGTCAATATGCGTTGGAGGTACGTTACACATAGGTTCAAAGCACGTTACTCATAGGTTAGAGATAAGTTTTGGGTACGCTAAGCATTACCTCGACGTGTTTCGACTTATGAGTAAGTTACAATAACGTGTGTCAACGATCGCATAATGTGCCTACAACTTATGGCCAGCGTAGCGGAACGTGTGAGTCATACGCTGGCATACATCATAAAATTTCAAGCATGCTAAAATTTGAGGACAACTGCAAAGTACAACGATGAAAGCCAGCGTACTGCAACGTATGGCAGTGTTTTTCAGTGTGCTCTTGACGTATACAAAACTTACCAAGAACTTATTCTACGTGTGCCAGTGTTTTAGACAAATTTTTCATAAGTCGGCATACGCTGGCTAAATCGTCAAGGTGTGACAGCGCCTTAAGGAAGAGTATGGAAATGGAGATTGGCGAAGAGCAAAAGATGTTCAGAAAGGACAGTGGGATGTTGGATGGGATGTTCCGGCTGAGAAATCTAGTGGAGAAGAAGTCGGAAGTGCATTATGAAATGGCGTTGGGATTTGGTGACCTGGAGAAGGCCCATGACACTGTCCTGATTGAGATGGTGACTGTGACACTGAGAGTTAAAGTTATCACTTACTTTCGTGGAGCTACGTTGTAAAGTTGCGTAATTGTGAGCCTTGTATCTTGTAATTTTCATCTCTTTGGATCAATCAGAGTACATCTTGACATTATTAAATTTATGACTGTTGTCTGAACCCGTACATAACTTTTTAAGATGAAGATGAAGGCGTAAAAACATTGGTCCAAGAGTGGCTGCTTACCATCCCCAAATATTTATATGCAGACGAAGACGTTCTTGGGACAAATGTGTATGTGTAACAGGGGAATACATTGATGAACAGTGAAGTTCAATTTTTCTGTTCTTTGTTTTTCTAAAATACATAGTTTCATCAATATGAAAACATCACTCTCTTTTAAAATTGGAATTTCCAACAATCTGTGCAAAGGAGCTCATTTGTTTTCTTTGATCGCATTGTATAAAATAAAATAATCAACATAAACTTAAAGCCTATTTATGCAAATTAATGTAAACATTTACAAATCCAGGGGAAAAAAATGGAAAGGGTCCATAAATAATATTTCAACCAAACATGTAATTATCAGCAAAAATTAGTTATTAGGAAATATTTTAATTTGTCTCGAAAATTAAAATAACAAATCGATGATCAGAAATGAAATACACAACTGATAATGCAACCTTCATGTTGATACAGTAACACCACTATTTGCTTTTCTCCCTTTCCATCGAGTGCAGCCTGTTGCTGCTTATTGCATCATTGGTTGGGATGCAGCTATGCCGCTGATGCAGTGTCCCCCTTAACAGTGCATTGATACTCATTTTGCTGACTTCGGAAGGATGACGGGCTGAGTCAATCTCCTGGTGTATTAATTCAGCGGCCCAATAGGGCTTGAACTCAGCAACCTAGGATCCCAAACCACCACCATAACCACTAAGCCAACACGAGGCTACATTTGCTTTACTGATTACAATTAAATCCACACAATTGTGGGAATCTGTATTTGTAACAATCACAAACATCTATTTGGAAAACTGTCATTAAACATCAAGGGCATCATTGTTACATTATGTAGATATTAATTTTCAAAAGTTTAGTGTTTTTTATTTGCCTTTATTAAAATATAACACGTTTGGGAGAGTGGAGGAGAATTTAGAAAATATATAATTTAGTCTTTCGGGTATTTTAAATATAATTTGGGGGTTCGGATTCACTCATCATGTGATCAAACCCAGTGTATTTAATAGATCAGCTGTAGAGAATCTTGTCTCACTCCAGGAAGAGCTTGTGAAACATGGAAAGATCCACCAAGATCAAATTGCTTGTGTCTTATTGTGTTTTCCTTCCCTATTTCATCGTATTTTTGGCACCATTAGCATCGCCGCTATTTCAGTTGGAGTTTTGTCATTCGGACACAGCTTTGTGCAATGCAGGTGAAGAGAAAGTTCTACGCAGAGTTGTTTTTCCTGGAGATGTCATGATCGGTGCTCTTTTCCCATTGACTGGCACACAGAAAGAGGGACTGTCTCTTCGGGAGAATCCACAATTGAGTGCTTGTATCAAGTAAGTATGATTTATCATGATCCAGGTTCAAAAAACAGAACATAGTTTGTACTTTACTTTTGTTATTGCGTTGTTGCACTTGTTGGGCTGTGTGTGAACATTGTTCATTGGATGCCTTCATTAATATCATATTTTTGTTGTGAAAACATATCCTTTTTAGCTCACTCTATTTTACAAATCCTCATCTTCTCTTTGCTTCCAACACCAGAGGCACTCACATCTGTCTTATCACCTCTTCTCTGCCTGATCTCTATCACTACATTTACCGACTACTTCAGGTTCATTCCCTTTCTCAACGTTAAAATTGTTATATGAAACATATTTTCTGAAAAACCCACTCAATCCCCATGCTTCATTCACTTTATTTCATTCAACAACCTTCTCGTTTCATTTTGGTTCATGGGCGCCAGCATTGACCACTATTTTCGTTGTGTCTGTGTGTATGTCTGTCTGTCTGTTTGTGACTCTCTCCAGAGCATAGCTCCGTGACATTTGATGCGATCTTGATGAAACTTGGACACAAGCTTGATATCATGGGCTCGTTGTGTCTTTTTGTATGAAGGGTATTCCACGCCCCTTGTGGGTGGAGCCACGACCACTTGAACTGTTTTATTTTATTTTTTCTCGATTTTTTTTCTCGCAATTTCATTTCCAAGAAGCTGTTTGTAATGTCCATAAGTACAACATATAAAAAAATCCGATTTGATTTGGTGAATTTTGACAGAAGATATAGGTTTTTACGGCAGGGCTTCTTCAAAATCTTCCACAAACTCAATTGTACCTATCGTGGCATTGTTCAATAATGTCCGCGAACCATCCTCGCCTCCCGGAAAGTCTTTATTTGATGTTCTTTTCTTGTGACATTATACATTAAGCAAACACAATAAAATATCATAAATGATGATGATATTCCATATTATTGGATGGTTTACCGTAATTATTCCAACTTTTTGTGTTTATAGTGTATCCATATATGCTCAAGGCATAAGGTATTAAGGTAGTTTGTAAAGTTTCTAAAAACATTAATGAGTTCAACATTCCTTTGGATTGTGATTAAAAATAAGATGTTGTTGAGACAAGCCTCACAACTCGAGTTATTGGCATATTTGAAGTTAATACTTTGCTGTATTACCTTATATGATCAATTGAGCTTGTGTAGTAATGTCACAATAATCACCTTTAACTCTAGTTTTAACAAACAATTGTTCAAGAACCTTTAATATTACGAGTTCTTATGACATCACAAGATGATAAAAACATTTTTGCTTCCAGCAGTTTATGACGACTTGCGATTCGATCTCGAACATTTCAATGCTTTCAGGAGATACTTTCAATTGTTTTCTTGTTTTTGTTGTTGTTTATGTCAATTAATGAGTATGTGCAAATTATTAATCGACTTACATTTTATTCCATGTAAGGGAACAATTAACAGAACATTAATTTGCATTTGTCAAAACTGTTATTTCAATCAAATTCCAAACCATTTTCTGCTTTGTTTATTTTGTGATGTGAATCGATTAAGTCGCTGGAGTGTTAATCAGACACTTTCATAGACTGCACTGTAAAGAGCAGGGTACCTGAAGTATATTATCCATTGGCTTCATTGCTTTTGTTTTTGAATTATTTCTTGTGATTTATTGAGATCAACTTGATGTGCCAGAATACATATATATATATATATATATATATATATATATATATATATATATATATATATATATATATATATATATATATATATATATATATATATATATATACATATACACTTCGTGGGGCGTAAACAGACATGTGTCAATAAAAAATATGCAAGCACACTTTTGTAAATAGAAGAAACATAAATACACACACGTGTAAAAAGACAGTGTGGGCAATTGGTATGTGTGAAGCAAAGGAACCTCATGATCCCAATATAATCGTCTCAAGCTGTAATATTGGATCATAGTTGGTGGAATCGATCGCTCCAGCAAAGTCGAGGCTCATGGAAGTCATTAATTTCATCATAACAGAATGTTTTATGTGGGATTAAAGTTGATCATACCATCAGAATAAATTACGAATTATATTATATTTTTATAATGGTCAGAATTATTATATTCCTCTTGTTTAAATTACACTTGGTGAAATAAATCAATTCTTCTTCTTCTTCTTTTTCTTCTTCTCTTCTCAATATTTTGTTTTGAAAAATTAATAAATCATATAAAATTTTCTGTAATAAAATATGCATGTAAAATATTTCAAAATCGTTTCCCATTTCAGTATAAGCTCTGGCTTTAGCTCCCACCATGTAAAGGGAACAGGTTTTCTTTCAGGAGGCAATGCTATGGATTTGAATCGGCACAGCTGAATTTTTAGCAAATTCATCAAATCACCGATATTTTTACCTCCGCTACCGAAGGTGGACAGAGGTTATGTTTGCACCCCTATCTGTTTGTCTATCTATCTGTATGTTTAGCCGTCTGTGAGCTGGTTATCTTAAAAAGTTATGTACGGGTTCAGACAACATTTTGTGAACAAGTTGTGTGTGTGACAAGGAAGAATTGTTTTGATTTTGGTGAAGATCTGGATTGGGATCCAGACACGATAATTTTAAAAGTGATTCTTCACGATTGAGAGATGGGGCCAAAAATGATATGTAGCCTGATAACTTAAAACGTTATGGAAGGATTCGGATGAAATTTTGTGGAAAGGTTGCGTGTCTGCTGTGGATGAATCAATTCCATTTTGGTGAACGTCCAGATCCAGATATGAGAATTATTTTTAAATTTTTAGCTCTGCCTCCGAATGTGGGCAGGGGTTAGGATTTCATCCCTTTCTGTCTGTCTGATTGCAAGCATCATATCTCAAAAAGTTAAGGACGAATTCGACAAAATTTTGCTGGACAGGTTCGGTGTGTGATGAAGATGAATTGATCACATTTTGGTGAACATCCAGATCCAGATACTGGAATTTTTCAAGTGATTCTTCACCATTGAGAGATGTGGCCAAAAAAGATAAATAACACAAGCAATGGATCGATTATAACAAAATTTAGTGGATGATTTAAGACTACAACAAGCCGATTAGATTTTCGTTCAGGTCTGCATTCTGATCCAGCCTATTAGTGGGACACAAAACGTAAACTGTTCAGCCTGGCAGAGGTATACGCTCCACTGGGTGCTGTTCTAGTTCACAGTGTTGAAGAAACTTTGACAAACATTCTTTGCTTATGACACATTTTCTGTTATTTCACTGTCTCAACAACTCTTGAGCAGATTTGCTTGTTTCGATGTTGCTGTAAAATTGGTTTTGATGTTGATATTACTTCTTTACATTTTTATGTTTCAGATAATTTCTTGTAAAATTCACATAGGGAATTATAATATCATTATGATATGTTTACATTTAACTTGAAATGTATTCACCACAGGTTCAGCGAAAGGCGTTTCCGCTGGTTTATGGTTATGGTGTTTGCAATAATTGAAATAAATAATAATTCCACACTGATCCCAAACACCACACTTGGATATGTCATGTATGACACGTGCTTTAGTACAAAGAGACTCGTGAATGCAACTTTAACCTTTCTTGGCAAAACAGGGCAGGACACTCCTGTAGATTCCTGCACACCCCAAGTCATTATTGGAGAAGCTCGATCAGGGTTTTCAAGTATCGTTTCTCGATTTATAAGCCTTTATCACATACCACAGGTGAGCACGTTTTTGTACTATTTTGAATGGCTGTAAAAGTGATATAAAGTGTAATATATCGGTGAAGTTTATAAATGACAATAAGTCGATAAATGTATATATTTGCATTAACCGGCATGGAGATAATCATGAGAATGATCGTTTGAAAAAGGTCGAGTTTGGTTCTTTCCAATTGGGGCTATGCATTGCATATAAGAGGTTTGGCATTGGTTGGTGTCGACAAAGTGCATGTCGGTGAAATGGAAAGGGTCGTGGGTGGGATTGTGTCATACAAATTATGATAATACATCCATATAATAATAGTTTAATGGGCTGCATTGCATGTTGACTGAAGAACATCAAAATAAAACTTCACTGATTTCTCCAAGTATTCCTTTCTTACACATACACATTTATCCTTTTATTGTAATTGTCTATGTACAGTATACATCTTTGGGATGAGGAGGTGCATATTAAGGGAACTTGCCTTTACCTCTTTACAATTACTAAACTTGATGCCAGACAAATGTTATTTTCGTGGTCAAATAGATAAACTTAGATGGTATTCATAGAATACATACCTGCACAATCTTGAGAAGGACTTGGTGTGAGCCATCTCTTGTTTAAAGGTTATTTTTGCTTTGATCTTCTATGGCTGCCAGATCACGTGACCGCTAATGTCATATTTTTCCTCCATATTTCCCATGGGTAGTTGATTAATTAGTTAAATTTTGCATTGGCCGGTTAAGCTGTTTATCCAACGGAGATTTTAAAATATTTTCCCTTCAATCCATTATAGCTGCCAGACCACATGATGGTCATTTTAATGAAAATCCTGTTCAAATTTCAAGTCAATTGGATGAATGTTGAGGATTCCAGAAATTTGGCTCATGTTGACCTTTTGGCCATTGTTGACCTCAAACATATTTGGTGGTTAAATTCATTGACTTGATATGAAAATCCTCTTCAAATTTCGAGTCAATTGGATGAAAATTGATGATTTTAGAAAATTGGTCTCTGTTGAACTTTGGCCTATGTTGACCTCAAAAGAGTGACCGTGAAATCACACAGTCATGTAACATGTGGTAAAGTTTCAATTTCCATCGCTGAACGGTTTTCGATGTACACTCATAACAAAATGCAGACACGTACGACGTACGACATACGACATACGTATGTACGTACGCCACCGATCACTTAACCATGCTCTTTGCTTCGCAAGCACAGGGTAATAAAATGCAAGGTGACAATTCTGGACAGTATGTATGGGGGACGATTTTCAAATTATCCATCTCCTTTGGAGTCATTGTGATCATGTCTTATTTGTGAGGGCATGTATAATTGTGCAGTAAAGTTCATCATCTGAGTAAGAAAGAGTCCCATTGAAGAGTAATGTGTCGAAGGGTAAAATGGGAATGAACCGGTGGAGGGGAAGTTGGCCAGAATTGGAAACATTAAGCATGGAAATGAAACACTATATTGCAAGGAAAAGTGATTGGTGGATTTGATGGGGAAAGAGTGGGGGGGGGGTTGCAGAACACAGCCTGTTTGAAGCCCTGGATATAATTTGGGATTGTCCATTCTCAGGATTCAAGAACTCCACAAACAAACAACAGTCTTGGTGTGCATAAGCCTAGATTTTGGGAGATTAAACAGGAGGTAATTATTGGAAGAACACAAGTACTGTGAAGGGGTTGGAGAGGATCAGAGGGAGCAGAGAGAGTTAAACAGGAACAGAGGTGATGAAAAAAAGAGGCCACGAACCTTCTTCGGATGTTAGAAGAACAGATCTTGTGCTTCGGCCTCATGTTTGATGCTAATAATGGTGGGACCTTTAGATTATACAGTTTTCAAAAGAGACAGATGTGGATTCCAGGGAAACAGATGATGCCAAGTCTGCAGTTGGCATTGGAAGTTAGCATTGTGGTACATTCAGCCCAGACTTCTATTATTACAAACCTCTTCTATTTGCTGACCATAGCAATATTTGGATGAATTTGATGATCCATCCAAAGTGACAGTGTGTGGCATTGAAATTTTTCAGGTTTGAAGAACATGGTCCATTTCCCAGACTAACAATTAATCAATTCCAAATCATTAGAGAGTGATCTCGCTGCTGTGTTTCTGTCAGTGGGATTGTACAACACAATGTGGAATATTGTGCAAAAGGGAGGGTCTCCAAATATTGAATATGTCATCAATGTCGATGCTGGAAAGAGTCGGACGAATATGTTGCTCTTGGCTAAACCAGCCTTCACTGGAAGATAAGATGATAAGAGAAGGTACAATTGATGGGAATGCATTGATTACACAAGTCAGATAGCTCTGTGTTAAGGAGGTCTGGTTGCTCACAAGCAGTGTTCTTGGCAAGCAAACTGGGATACGAAAATGTGTTGAATGCCTGAACTGTGTCCAAGGAGATTGTATTCTCTTGTTTGAGATGTATGGCCTCCATCCATTGCTGAAAGTGAAGGTGCAGTGTTTACAGGTTTGAGTGAGTAGGATGGAATACACATTGTGGTGACAAGAATCAGAAAAAGAGTAAATACATGAAGAGAACAAAAATGGAGTTCTCGTTAACTTTTCATACAATTTAAAGTAAACCTACAAGTTTGTAGCTACTAGTATTTGTTTTTGTACCCTTATTGTAGACAGGAGTGATGTTTGCAGACCTCCTGGAAGAAGGCAGGATGGGGGAGGAAAAGGATAGGCTGAAGAACACAGACAGAAGTGAAGCAAGAGTATTTTGGGTTTTTTAACAGGATCTGCGGCTCATTGTGGAGCTGCCAAACTCAGATGCATGCATGCATGCACACAAAATAATACATGAGACAACACAGGACTGTTCGATGAGACAACCACAGCCGCTGGGCTTGGAGAAAGTCCCGTTACTTCCTGGAGCACTTTAAGTACCAGCAGCATCACACTCACAACAATCGAACCACATTTATCACTGCACCCAAATGGGGCAATTCCTAAAAAGGATTTCCTCCTCCTCTCGGATGCCAACTGATGGGGATCGTCTGTGCTCTATTCTTTTTAAAGTTTAGTGTCAAGAAAAGATGCAACAAGTACTGTTTTTAAAAGTCTTTGGAAAGACTCGGCCGGAGTTTCAACCAAATACCTCCCAGACTCGGAGCAGATGCTTCAACGATTACACCACCGAGTCTGGGAATAGCAGCGGAGGTTGTGATAACATGTGCACTGATGCCATCTCAGCTCACCAACAAAGCAGTGTTGAGGCCAGACATAACTTTATCTATCTTCTCAATAAAGAAGGACATGTCATACAGCAGACACTGCATATGAGTGGCGAGGCTGCTGCTTGCCAATCCGAGGGATGACAGATGGTACTGCATAGGGTGGAGTCATTAGCAAAGAGATCAAGATTTTGCAGAGTCAGAGAGATCATAGATGAAAACCAGGAAAAGAACAGTGCCCAGAACACTGCCTTGAGGATCTCCAGCGTGGACAGGAAGAGGGGATGATAGAACTCCATAAGGGCCACACATTGGCTGCAACAGGAGAGGAGTCTGAGAGCCATAAGTGGAGAAGGCCTTGGATACCATCGAAAGACTCTTTAGTGAGCAGGTCAGGATGCCAGACCATATTGAAAGCATGCAATATGTCTCGGGAAATGGCTCTGATTTCATGTCTGGCATTGAGGATCTCCATCCTTTGTTGGGAGAGCAGAAGAAGCAGTTCCAGGGTTGGAGTGCCCTCATCTGAAACCAAATTAATGATCGGAAATTAACCCTTTGGAGAAGAGGAAGGATTTAATGTCTGAAGCGATGATGGATTCCATAACCTTGCTGATGATTCGGAGAAGGCTGATTCGTCTGTAGTTGCAGGGATCTGTTTTTGCACCTTTTTTGTGAAGGGCACTCATGTTTGCTGATTTCCAAGCAGATGGCAGATGACATTGAGCAAATGAGAGGGTGAATAGAACAGAGAGGGTGAGCAAGGGCAGCAGAGCAGGTTTGTAGGACACGTGGGATGATGCCCTCTGGACCGGTTGCAGAGTCTGAGTCAAGGTTTGACAGCAACCTCTCCACTTTTTCAGGAGAAAAGGACACAGAGTCCAGGAGCAGATGGTGGGTACAGAAAGCGTTAGGTTTGGGACACATACTTTAAAAGCAAAAACAAAGTTTAATTATTCAGCCTTTTCATGTGCGGTATCAGCAGTGCGGCCAGTTAAGGTAAGGTAGGTGATTGGAGGGGGAACATTCACGATAAACAGACTTAACTAGACACCACCAGGATTTGGAGGAGGGAGAGAGGTTTGAGAGTTCAGAGGAGATTTGAAGGATGTTGTTTTCTGGCTCTCCTGAGGGTAGACACACTTGTTCCGAGGATTATGGAAGGAAATGAGATTACCCTCAGTTGGGTTTGCCTTCTATGAGGTGAAGGGAGTTTTGTTTCAGGACAACTGCCACGCCACAAGCTTCAGTGCACCCAGGGCGGGTGTAAGGGTAGGACAACTGAAGACGAGATGGGATAAATCTGTGCATGAGAGAGCACGTTTCTTTGAAATAATTCCCAGGGCGAGTTGATTTTGGAAAAAGTAGAGATGGGAGTCAAGTTTCGAAGTTTAATGGCTGCTTAAAGTCCCTGTCAGTCAGCCTGGGTGAAATGCCAGACTCAACGACACTGAGATGATTCTCTAATAACAGCCAGAGAGATGTCTACTTTAACAAGCATGTGGTCACATGAACCAGTTGGAGCGGACAAAGAACAGCACGTATTTTCAGGGAAATTGGTCAAAATCAGATCCATAAGAGAGGGAGTACTGATGGTTGAGATCTGGGTCGGGTGGTTGACAGTCCCAATAGGTCACATCTGTCTTTTGCTGAAGTGCCATGGCAGGTCCGAGAGGTACCCACACCCAGCCAACTGGCATGACGACAATTGAAGTCACCACATACAATGAAGAGAGAGAAGAGAAGAGAAGAGAAGAGATTAGAAGTACAGTGCACATACAACCATGAGTTTGGAATTGTGGAAGCATTCGCCAGAGGTATTCCTGTGGTTTTGGGTAGTGGGGGCAGTGCATGGAGAGTGAGGAATAGAGTCTTTGATGAAGAGTGATACTCTCCAGGCAGGATGAGTGTCAGGTCTGTCATACCAGAGGAGGGAGTAATGAAGGAGAGAAATTGGGAGTCAGAGACATCTTGAAGGAGGAAGCTTCTGTTAAGCAGATTATGTCTGGTTTGTCACTGGCAACCTGTATGGAAAGATCTGTCAGTTTTAAGCGAAGCCCCAGGATGTTTGAGGTCCACACTGTTAAAGAAGAGTGAGGGGAGGAGGCCTGGGATGCAGAGGAGGGGAGGGAGAGGGTAGGACGAGGAATGTGGGGGGAGGGGTGGAGGTAAGCAGAGTTGTTGAAAGAGTGTGGGGGTTTGCAGAAGAGCTCGGAGAGAGGGCTGGATGACGATTTGAAAAGGCTCGCTGGTGATGGGTTGAGGTAGAGTTCTTCATTGCTAAAGATGGACATGTGACATGCGATCACCTCGGTGCACAAATTTTGTTGTGGAAAATCTGCCCACACAGGAAGCACACCCGAAGATATTATGCAGTGTAACTTGGTTTCAAGAAAGTCTGGTGTTGGCTTTCTCGCTCAGGTGGCTGACTTATGATCCTGGGGTCCCGAGTTTGAGCCCCGTTGGCTACTGAATTAACACCAGTTGAGGTTGACTCAGCCTCGCCTTCTTCTGAGGTTGGCAAAATGAGTATCAGTGTTCTTGTAGAGGGGCACAGCATCAGTGACACACCTGCACTTCCATAAAATGATAGCAACCTGGCAGCCAAGCTGCCATACATAAGAACACAAAATAACCTGGTTTCAAGAGATATCCAACAACAGCATTTCTCAGCTGGCTTACCAGATGATCCACCCATCCTGATATTTTGTCACTGTGAATCCCCTGTTATCCCTGCGAAGGATAAAAAAAATACAGAATGAAGATTTTGAATAAAATAAAAAAATTCAGGGTTTATTCAAGTGGGTAATTTTTTTTTTTAATCCAGGTGGGTAAAACTGTGCTGGACCCATAGTTACAACCCTGACTTCAGCAGCAACAAGAATGCTGGAATGTGGACCATTTATATTTCTTTTTTGCACACAACATGCCAATTCAGGGACTAGTCTTACAGAGAGAACATCAAAGCTCACTCTCGACATTGATCAGCCTGTTTCTGGCTTTAGTTTTGAACACTACTAAGCTTGAGAATGCAAGTTCACTTCGGTAAGCCATTGGGAATATCACAATTAAATGTTCAACTACTTAGCGCAGACAGCGCACGACCTTCTTGGAAATCCACTCTTATCCCCCTGTGAGTCATGAAGCACCATTTGGAAAATACTCTTCTAGAAGATCATAGCACTTGCTACATCTGTTTTCGGGCAAGATTTTGAAATTGTTCAGGGTTCCGTTGATACCTCACTGACAATTAGGACCTCTATGACTGCCCCCCACCCACTCCTAGCTAATGATAGTGCATTTACATCAAATATTGCAGTCCATCTGAGTCATGGCATATCTACTGATGCAAAACCCCACCTGGGAAGCATTAACCTGACATTATATAGTTGGATCACAAATGAAATACATACTTGAAACTTCAGAGCTAAGCGCATTAACTCCGCATCATCATATTGGATTCTAAGCACCATTACATACATTTGCCTTTGTGTATGGCCTTGTATGGAGATCAATGTCATCACGGCATTAATTCACCAGTTTATGTGCAGAAAGAAACTTTATCAAATGTTTGTCTGCACAAAGAAAAAAGATATAAAATGTCACAGCCCCCGTTGTTTTTGTAATTTTGCTATTTGGAGTTTTGCTATAATGGCTCGCCAATATTTCTTTACAACGAAAAATGGCTGCCAGTCCACCAGTTGGCCATCTTTGATTAGATCACAAAATAAAGAGAGGTGCACGTGTATTCCATCAAGGATGTGCTTGTTTGAACAAAATCGAAAAATGCACATCGGAGAATTTGTTGGGGACACATTCAAGTAACAAAATAGACACCTGTCGGACATCATGGATATGATCTCGAAAAAAATGACGTGCATATGTAAGGCATCATTCGTTGTATGCGTGCCAAGTTTGAAAAACCATCGGTATGTGTACTGTATGTCCAAGAAATGATTGAGGACGTTTTCAACATCGGGTTTTTCACAACTAAAATGGCCACCAGTCGGCCACCTTTGACTACATCGTGAAAATAATTGATGTGCTTATGTATAACATCATGTGTTGTAATTTTCCTAAGAATGAATAAAATGGGTCCATAGAAGTCCGAGTTATGGTTGGGGGTGCAGTCACGCACGAAGACAAAAATTGAGTCCAAATACACGTCGCCGTTTCAGACTCAGTCCAACGCCGGCTAATAATATCGTTTTAACAGTTCAATTATATAAATGTGTGTGAACATTGCAAACTTCATGCAAATATGGTTGAGTCTTCCCTCCTATTTATATGATGCAGTCATTTGTCTCCCATGACATAGACTTCCTTTATGAAAGGAATCAGTAACTGCAGTCACTATGGCAACTACAAAACGGATTCCACAACGACTATGGAATAAGTTGATATCTCATATCTATAATAGAATAAAGAACATGCAAAATTACATTACTCACATGATTTGTCATCCAAGAACATCCATTTTGGCCTCTGGTTTCATCTGCTTTGAATATGTTTGTCGTCCAGGTAATGGTACCTTTGGAAAAATAACTACAAATTAATTGTGTGAAATAAATGTATATATGATAGAAACTGATGAACCTCTACTTGCAAGGAATCTATATTGTTGTTATAATTACGAGTGTTATCAATTGATTATATAGATTTTACCCCGTCACTAATAATCCTTTGGCTGTAGATAAGCTATACATCATCCTGCAAATGCCTGAGCAATAAGAAGGAATATCCATCCTTTCTGCGAACAATACCAAGTGATGCATTCCAGGCCACGGCAATAGCTCGACTCGTGAACTACTTTGGATGGCTCTTTGTTGGAACTATAGAAGTTGATGATGATTATGGTCGGGAAGGAATATCACAGTTTTTATTGGAGGCAGAACCAAGTGGCCTGTGCATCGCTTTTCGGAGGATAATTCCCAAAGAACATGAAGTTAACCAGATGAGATTACTTGGTAATATTTTAAATTCATTCCTGCTGAACAAAGTAATTTCTTATTTTTGAAAACATTCCATCAAACTTAATGATTTTGAGTGTCGATTTATTTTATGACGTACATTTATTTAATGCATGAGCAGTAATTCTTATATGAAGTTTTTGCACTTTAGGAGAAACGTTGGAGTCAACGAAGTTAACAGTGATAGTAGTTTTTACAGGAGAATCGAGTTTCAGACCTGTCATAAATGAACTTCTTTTACGTAACATCTCAAAGAGGACTTGGATAGCGAGTGAAGCATGGGTTTCTTCCTCCATGTTTGCTGTGCAAAGGTATGCACACATTTTCCAAGGGACAATTGGATTTGCACTGCGTAAAGCAAGAATTCCTGGCTTGGAGAATTTCCTGAAGAATTTGAAACCTGATGGCACCAAGAAATCATTACTCACTGAATTTGATGCAGGAACTTTGCAGAAAGATATGAATATCATTGAAAGAACGGACTTGAGCACAAATGACATTTACAGGTTAACAAACCAAATTGAAATGATGCATTCCAGAAGTTGTAACAATGTTACAGTGTACACACACAGGGAAAGTAAAGACAAAAGAAATGAAATAGATAATTATGATTTTAAAGAATATGTTCATGATGTAGCTATTTGTGATGACGACCTGCTCACAAGCATTTTGAGAAAGGAAACGGTATTGGTTAAAAAATCGCAAAGGAAATTGAGGTTTGAAAAATGGGAGAATGATTATGACAAATTCTGTGGGAGACAAACAAACAACTCAACAATGGATGACAAAAGGAACAATCTACCGCTGAATGTTTTCATGATGGACTTGTGGAGAATTATTTTCAACTGCACGTGGGATGAGGACCATGAAAAGCAACCGCCTTGCTCTGGTTTCGAACAACTCAATTCCTTGGACACAACATTCACCGACGTTTCACAGTTGAGAGTGACTTACAACACCTACATGGCTGTGTATGCGTACGCAAATGCTTTACATGACCTGCAGTTGTGCGTTAATGGACATGGACCCTTTTCCAATGGAACCTGTGCTGATGGTGTCAAGTTTCAGCCTTGGGAGGTAAAACACCTCAACCACATATCGTTATAACAATATCGGTTGTTTGCCATAACAATCATCAGGTGCCTTCCATGTCTGCTTTGTACTCAAACATTACTTGATGAAAACAACAGCAATAAAAAAATATATTTGTACATTTCATTAATTTGTGTTCTGCATATCCTCAAACATAATGTTTTGTTGAAGATTTGATGACAAAAACTCAAATGCTAAAAATGTTATGGTCTGGATAGACATGCTGTGTCTCAATCATAAATGCCAGTCTTTGTCAGTCTGTGTGTCTGTCAGTCATTCAGTGTGTGTTTGAATGTGTCTCCTCTGTTGAGGATTTTTCACCCGACCTCATAGTGATCGTTCTCGAATTCTTCAGGTTTTTGTGGAATCTCATTTAAGTTGTGAGAGTTTAACGTTTTGTCGATTCGGTTTTAAAATCCTGTTATAAAATCAGAGACACCGATAAATCAATGTCCACCAGTTTATTCTCACCCTCGTACACACCCCACAATGAACCTCTCCTTCATATATGGATATACACTTTTAGAGTGGAGAGGGTTTTTGATAGCATATCGGAAAAAGTACAGCCTTATCAGACCAGTCTCCTTGGACTAGCAAAGAATTAAACAAACGTCCAGAAGTGGCAAATAAACACAAGATTAACACTATGTCTTAGGCCTTAACAATTTTAATAAATGAAAAGTAGAGAGGCAAAAAAGAAACACTTTAACCTAGTCAGACTGAAGCAAGGGCTACTTGTCTTAAAGAGGAATAATTCCCCAACCCTACCCCCTTGTTGCCTTCAAAGGAAACACAACTTAAGTTTAACGATTCTGTCACTTGGAAACACATTTTTCTCTTGTGTTCGAGTGTGCCCATCTTTTTTGGTAGTCACACCCCCTTGCTCACATCGTAGAGCTCAGTCCCTAAAGCCTTTCCTGTCCCACAAGTCAGGTGACTTCATGTGGTTGTACAGCTTCTGGACCTGGTCCAGGTTCCAGTAGGCCCGCAGGCCGATAAAGATAAGCTACCCATTGGGCTGCATGGCTGATTTTCAACAACCTATTTCGGGAACAGAGCAGATGGGCAAAAGTGGAATGACAATTCCCGTGAACATTGAACACACTCATTGCGTTGAATTATGGATTTCCAAGTTCAGGTTCTATCTCATAAGAGTCATAGGACTCAATTTCAAAATCAAAATACGAAGGTGGTGCTGGGCCACCCTCAACTTTTCAGCAGTATTCCCTTTAGACAAGAAACAATCAATGCCGGCATTGTAATTGTTGTACATCTAACAAACACCACCACAATCATGATCCACAATAATCCAACTGAGATCCAGTGCAGCAGGGTAGTTCCCCATCCTCCAAAAAATCCTTCAAACCAGGAATAAATCCCAACTTTCATAAAATAATTCTGAAATTTGGCTCCTTCTTGCTTAATCTTGTCAGCTATGTTTGTGATTTTCTCCGAGTTATCAGGGATATAAGTACAACACTCAGAGTTAATTACAGCACACGTTCCTCCTTCAGCAGCGAGGATGAGGTTTAAAGCAACCCGGTTTTGCATTGTGACTGCGCGCAGGGTGACTACCTCCAAGTTGATATCAACCATGCCGAGGGCAGTTTTATTTGCCAATGATTCAAGCGAAGCAGCTAAATCTGCCAATCCCCCAGACGTTTGTCCGACACCTTAGTGAGGAATTAGAATCATGAAGAGCAATTCATTTGACATGAAACTCCGTTTACCCCGTTTAAAATGCTGAAAAGGTGACTTAGATAGCAGGGGCATATGCGGCAAAATGAATGACAAGAAACAAGATCCACTCCAATTAACTGGAAGCCATGGGTATGCTCGATTTCCACACACAAAATAGGTATTATTTAAAGCGACTTGTGGTCCCATCGTGTGATTTTCATAGATATAATTACTCCATTCAGAATTTCCTAACCTTCTCTCTCCCAATGCCTCTTGTACCAAGAATAGTTCGGGTTTTTCTGTCGCCCATTAAACCATAAAATGTGGAGGCATCTTGCTTAAATTAAAATTTGGCCAAAACCAGTAACTGAAATTTCGTTGTCGGAGGCAATTTCCATTTCCATTGGTAACGATGTGGTCATCAAGGTTATTATCTTCTTTATCCCAGTTCTTTTTCTTTGCCCAGTATCCACAACACTCTCTTAAATTGAATGGTATTGCCAACAGAGGTATTCCAGTAACTGCTGAATAAGGTATCGTAGTACAAACCAAGCAATTGGTTTTATTAAAAGCCTTTGCGTGTTTACGAGAAAGGGCCAGATAAGTGTTTATTCCATGTGGTGAACCCACTCTGCCCGTTAAGCTTCTTCGGTCTCTGAACACCATGGGCTTTGTTTGGTGGGCAGTGTAACAGGCCCAATCTCCAAATAACATGCAAATAATGTTGATCACAGACAGTACTTATCGGCTGAACAGACCAAGTACACATTGTGCAACCTGCATTTCGTAGTACAAATAATCCTGCAATGGAAATAATCATTAAAGTATCAGGAAGCAATGTACTCCTTGGGTTTTTTTGGCCGTGTGCCAGTTTGCAGTGTGTGGCATGGATCCATGTTGCTCTTCCTTTACACTTCACAGCCGTATGGGTAGTTAGCAGTATTAGAAAAGGCCAACACCAACGTGCTTGAAGAGAGTTTTTCCTTTTGTAAATCTTCACATAAACAGTCTCCTGTTTTGAAGTTGGTATGATCAGACGTGGCTGGTTCTGGCAGAGCTTGTTTCACCTGTGCATAAAAAAAGTCCTTACAGCATGATTCAGAGAGACACAGAACGCAAGCAACGTGTCATCTATTTGCTGCACGTTCATGTCTTTTATAGTCAAAGGAGGTGAGTTCGGTAATCTCATTGGTCTTCCCATCAGAATCTCATGCGGAGATAAGCCAGTATTTCGATTTGCAGTGGACCTCATAGTCAGAAGAGCAATGGGCAGAGCATCTGGCCATTTTAATCCAGTTTGTTCACAAATCTTGGCCAGTTTATTCTTTAGAAATCCACTTGGCCTCTCTACTGCCCCCGCAGATTGTGGACATTGCGGCCAGTCAAAATTTTGTTTGATTTGCAAAACGCGACATCTCTTTCACCACTTCGGCTGTGAAATGAGTACCTTGGTCACTTGAAATCCTACAAGGTATTCCAAACCTACAGATAAAATTCTTCATCAACAGTTTAACCACAGTAATTGCATCTGCTTTCCTACAAGGGCAAGCCTCAACCCACTTGGTGAACAAATCGACGATGACGAAAGCAAATTTAAAGCCACAGCATTCTGGTAACTGAACAAAATACATCTGGATATGAACAATAGGTCTGAATGGAATTTGGATGACCCCCTCAGGCCATCAGCACCCCCCTTGTCTGGTTATTTTCTTGACAAATGTGACAGGTCTACAATACTGTTCTGCAATTGGACTAAACCCCGGGGCAAACCACTGTCTCCCGATTTAAGTACTCATGCCCCCTTTGCTGGTATGCCAGGCCCCATGTGCCAATCATGCGAGCCAAGGTAAAAGAGCTTTTGCTGCTACCACACGACCATCAGATGATCTCCATAATTTGGATTCGTTTTCAAATTCACATCCAGCCAATATCCACAAATGTCGTTCTTTTGCGTTAACAGCTGTCTGAAAAGTATTTACATAGTCAAGGGTTGGCATCGCCACCTGTCTCAATACACATTGTGATATCAAGAGAGCTCCAGTGTTGGCAGCAGTTGTTGCAGCTATATCTGCCCTTGCCCTTCGCCGTGAGACGTAATCAGATCCTCCGGTGTGGGCATTACACTTAACCACTGCAATTTGGTGAGGCAGAAGTATTGCTTCCAGCAGATTCGCAATCCATGCTCCAGTCCTCACCCGTGCACCTGATGATGTTATAAATCCCCTCTCATGCGAGAGGGCACCGATTTCGTCTGCAGCACCAAAGGCATAGCCGGAATCAGTGTAAATTGTCACTTATTGGCCCTTGGCGAAGTGGCATGCAGGAGCGAGGCTGAACAGTTCTTCTTGCTGTGCAGAGCAGCTCTCAGCAAATCTCCCCCCTTCGATTACTTCGTGATCAGAGCAAACGGCATCGCCTCTGAATTGGAATCCATCAGGTGCACGTCATAATGAACCATCAACATATAAAATCTATTCAGAATTTTGGATCGGTGTGTCTCTCAAATCAGGATGTGGTAGACACGTGTGGGCGACTACCTCCTCACAATTGTGAGGATCACCATCTTCTTCTCCAGGCAGCAAACTAGCAGGATTCAGCGGTGCGCATCTTCTAATCGTAATGTTCATGGGTGCTGTGAGTGAGAGTTCGTATGTCATTGCCCTTGAAGCCGACAAATGCTGTGTTTTTATTTTTTAACAGTACAGCTGTGACTGCTTGCGGCACCATGAGAATCAAAGTGTGTCCCGCGACGAGTGCTTCTGTCGCCTGCACCGCGAGCGAAGCGGCTGCTACTGCCTTTAGACAAGATGGGAATCCTTGCGCTCCCGGATCCAATTTAGTACTGTAATATGCAACAGGCCGTAAATTATTTCCGTGCTTGTGTTTCAGCACCGACTGTCGCAATGAAACGCACCTATGAGTGCCTCATCTTCTTCATCCTTCGCGGTCTCTGATGCCATTTTTTTGATCGAGTCTGCATTCTACCCTTGTTAGCAAGAGGAACTTTCTCTCTGCATTGTGTTTCAGCTTCCTTTGTCTCCTTTTTAATGACTCCCCTGACTCCCCGTCGAGCCTCTTCTTACCCTGTGGCATCATCTCCCTCTGACGTCCGCTTGTTCGTGGAGCGGTTGTGCTATCGAATCTATGCCCTCTGGCCATGTATCTGACTCTTCTTCTTCATCCTCTAATCTGACAGGCACAGCTCGTTGCCTCTTGGTTTTATTTTTTTATGTACCCTATTTTGTTGTCAATGCTGTAGTAACCATAACCGTAACCTTAACCCTAACCCCCCTTCTCCACAAGTCTCCCAACCAAACACAAGTCCAGCGTCCCAACCCCTGATGCTCACCTCTACCCAAACCCACTTCCCACCTTTCCCCCCTCCTCTGCCCCATTAACGAGAGTAGAGAAACGTTTGGTGAGGCAGCATTCTCCCAACCTCCCCCTTCCTTGCTCTTCCCCATTCGCCCACCCATCATCTATCTCCCTCCTCTATCTTGTCCCCTCCCTCCCCCATATCTCACTTCCCTCGCCCATCTCTCTACCTCCAACCTTCCTCTCTCCCCTCCCTCTTTCTCCTGCCCCCCCCCATTAGTAATAAATACATGACTTCTTGACAAACAGTATACTCGTTGCTCAATATCATTGAAGAAAATGCTCGTTTTATTTATTGTCTCAACAGACATGTATTGAAAAAAAATAACTCAACAATTACAGTTTTCCTTTACTCTCACAGCTCTCCAACCCTCCCCAACAACTCCAGGATGCACACGTTCTTCAAGGACTCCTCTTTGTTAAACCTCCGATATCAAGGCTCAATGAACAAAACAACTCCTTTGTTCTTCTTTTCTCCGGTTTGAGGAACTATCTTTCAGATGCTCTGCAATCTACTCTTCCCTCCAAGGCTTCATTTATGAGTTGACCAATCATCTCAAGCAATCCCTCATCCTTACCATAATCTTTATAAACCCATTAATGCCTTCTTCACCCAACTCTCTGACTTGCAGTTTGTGGTGTTTGTTTGTGTATGTGTATATATATATATATATATATACTCGTATATATCCTCTTCTGCTGTTCATTTGTTTGTTGTGTCCATGTTTTCCCGACTATCACTTCATACCCTTCATGACATTGCTCTTCCTTATGTCTATGTCTTGTAGAGAAAAAAAAAAGAAACAAATAGTCGATTTGTTTTGGTGTTTTGTATTATCACTAACATTTTTCATCATTTGTTTTCCCTTTGGCTTAAAGCTCTTGTATTATCTGTGGAGGGTGCGTTACATCAACAATGTAGGAGAAACGATTACCTTCGATGAAAATGGAGATCCACCAGCTATTTATGAACTTGTCAACTGGCAAACAGACAATACAAATAATTTTTACATCAAAGTCGTTGGATCTTTCGATTCCTCAGAGGATCAGGGAAGTGGATTGAGGATTGATACCAACAAGATAATGTGGAACGGTGGCAGCAGTTTGGTGAGATTGTTATATTTCCTGCTCTTTTAAATGTCCACGCAAATGTGAGAGTTCTGTTTTCAATCTAGAAATATCAATTTGTAAATGTAAAGAAAACAATAAAAAAAAATTTTTTTTCCTGAAAGGCCATTTATTGCCGTTTTGATTTGTTAGCATCAAATTCCAACATTTTTTTCAATTGTTCTTCAACAATTTCTACTCAACGGCTGAGGAAATCCTCTGTTAAACAAGCAAAAACGTTGCGGATATAACTTTCAAATTTGTCGTTGTTAGTAAGTTTGCTGGCATACACTTTTACTTCAGCCTTTCCCCACCAAAAAAAATAAAATGTTGGAGTTAAATCAGGACTCCTGGATGGCCACTCTTTCGGTCCTTGTTGCCCGATCCATCTGTGTGTAAAGTAGGTATGCAATCACGGGCAACTTGCTCATCTTGTAGGAAAATTGTTTCATCTGTGTTGTCCCTTTTCTAAATTTTTGGAAGATGAAAGTTTGAAAGCATTTCCAATGCATCTAAGTGTCTATGTCCATTCATTGTTTCATGGAGGATGGAAGGTTCAATGAGTTGGGTTCATCGTCATCATTATCAATTTTGATCTTTGTCTGGCCATTGGCCGCATGATGGTCATTTTCATGGATGCTTTACAAAGGTACATTTATACCATGTTGTACACAAAAATCCACTGTTATAATCTACTTGCGAGATGTGTCCAAGCTCAGAGTTGTTTTGACTCAAGGCTGACTCAACCAGTGCACACAATTTGCCAGCAGCAGCGATGAGAAATCCTTCAATGTGTCCACAAACATTGAGCAGTCCCTACAAAATCCGAGGGTGAGTTTAGAGTGCAGAACGAGCAGAGCTGCAATTGGTGCGTCCAGGCTTTGCAAATGGGCTGCGGCAATGGATGTGTAGACGCAGAACAGCAGGAGATGCCAGCTCATGACGGGGGACCATGTGCTCCCACACATAAACACAAGATCGAGCGCATCCTGCTCCAGCAACCAGAGCACTTAGTTTGTCCCGATGGTGAGCTCCGGCCAAGCACTGTGTGAGCTCCATCCACTCAGCTGTTCTTCCTCTTTTGCCTCGGTAGTCGTCCCTGTTTCCTCCTTCTGCGACCACACAATTGCATCATTCTTGTGTGTTGGACCGGTTCCACCACAGCGGCACCATGGTCATGGTCTTGTTCAACAAATTGGTCATAGCCGGCACCGTAGTCAGGGCCACGTACAACATATGTACTTCGAGAGATTCTGGGCCAAGTTAGTTGAAATAGCTTGTCATGTGAGATGTATGTATGTTCTGGCCCATCCCGCTTAATTAAAGGGTTGAAGTAATTCTTCCCAAAACAAGCAGTATTGTCCTACTTTCGCTGTGTTCGACTAGCGTTTCTGGATAATTTCCTGACCAACAAGATGGAAATATCAATGGCAATAAACAAGCTTTCAAATAATTAATTTAATGCTCTACCTATAATAACAAGGGATTCAATATTGAAAAGTGGGGGTTCGTCATCGATCATCCTGCAGTATATGTATTTTATTTAATTTATTTTTGCAAAGGGTGCATACCTGATATGACCATGGAAACCAATGGGAAACAACTGAAGAGAAACAAAATCAACAACACAATGTAGTTGGATAAGGGGTTTGTAATGAAAAAAAAAAGACTTGATAATGAAGAGAATCGTTGCAAGCCATGTCTCGACGTACTCCGAGAGGTCCACATTAAATCTCTCAAGGAGTTTTGCACTGCAGTTCTAATTGAATAAATGATGTTCTCACTGTGATTCAGTTAAAAACAATGCCGAGCACAAACCTTTGCAATTGCTATCAAAAATATAAAAATATAAAGAAGAATGATCAAGCAAGTAAGCCAAGATTATGAAAATTCATCAACTCAATTCAGCCTGAATTGTCCCACGATTTGATAGTAAACTGAAAAGAGATCTTAAATTTTTCGCATTGATCAGGTATCAATAAATTTCTCTTGCATTCATTTCTCTTGATCTCTGCATAAATAAATAAGATATAAATAAAATAAGTTCAGAAAAAGGTTGTTGGCTTAAAAGTGAAAACTCTGGAAAACTTTCAGTTGAAGAAAGGAATGTAAATTATGCAGAAGGTATTCAGGAATATTTTGCTTTGCTGGAACATCGCAGCTTCCGATCCACTGCAGGTGAATCACTTG
>NC_140961.1:152316707-152351707 GCF_056783735.1 Eptatretus burgeri
GATATTCACGAGGCTTTGAGGTCCATCTCTGACGTCCAGCCAAGAGTCAATGGCCAGTGTCTTGCTCCACCACAAGAGCCAATTCATCTCAGCATGAATACGAGAATTGTGCCATCTTCTTCATGCGTCAAAGGAAAGCCAGTCGTAATGTCTTGTTCTTACTTGACATCTCCTCGCTCCGTTCTCTCTGAATGCGTTCATTACACCAAACTGAACCAACAAAAAACGTCTTCCTTCTCACATCATGCCCCTCCTGCATTCGCTCCTGATCTCCCTTTGACATTACGCCAATCAATCAACCACCTCTGGGCATGGCTTGCTGGCATGAAACCAGGGAAGACGGGGCCTCTTGCCTACTTGGTCATGAAGATCGATTGTAGTGGTCGTTGTGGTTATAAAAACGCAACTCCTTCATGGCTGGCTTGTTAATGCAAAAACTTAGGAATCGGTCACAGGGGGCAATCACATACTGGGGTAAATTATCCTTAATCCCTATCTAATTAACACCGCACCACCCCTGTGTGAGTATTTCTCTGGCCCTACTTACTCACCATTCTCCTGTGGTATGCAGTTCAAGTTTCGTTCACATCGGGCATTGGAAAAATAAAAAAATCAATTCCCAATTCAGTCATGTACTCTTTGGGAGAATATAATCAAAGCAAACAACCTCAGCAGTATCGTTTGCTGGAGCTATCTTTTTTTTTCTTTAAATTATTTAATAAAAAATCTCAAAAATTGAGTATAGACAAAGAACGATGTATTTTTAAGCAGAAAATAAACATCACCATTCTAAACGAATACCTCCATGTTCATTAATAAATAAAATTGTGTTTAGAAGATTACACACAATATCTTCTTCCTCCCTTTATTCTCTGCGTTTTTTTTCACATTGACGTGCAATATCGTTTCATTCAAATTGGGCAATGAAAAAAATTATAAAAAAATAAATTCACGATTCAATCAAATACTCCAGGATTATTTGATCAATGCAAACAACCTCAGCGGTATAGTTCGCTGGAGCTATCTTTTTTTTTTAATGATTTTTTTTATCAGCCACTGTCACAACGGGAACCCAACAGGTTCATGGCTCAATGGTATATAAATATATATATATATATATATATATATATATATATATATATATATATATATATATATATATATATATATATATATATATATATATATATATATATATATATATATATATATATATATACATATACATATACATATATATATACATATTCATAAACATATATACATATATACATATATACATATATACATATATACATATATACAAGTAAGGGGAACACTGAGATGGGGGGGAAGGGGTGGAGAGGTGGAGATAGAATGGGGGGTATGGGGTGGAGATAGATTGGGGGAGGCGGTGCAGATAGATTGGGGGGAGGGGGTGGAGATAGTTGGGTGGGGGAGGAGAGTGGGGAGATAGAGGTGGAGATAGAGAAGGAAAGAGTGAGGGGGAGGGGAAAAGAGTGAGGGGGAGGGGAAAAGAGTGAGGAGGGAGGGGGACAGAGTTAGGAGGGAGGGAAAGAGTGAGGAGGGAGGGGAAGAGTGAGGAGGGAGGGGAAGAGTGAGGAGGGAGGGGAAGAGTGAGGAGGGAGGGGGAGAGTGAGGAGGGAGGGGAAGATTGATGAAGGAGGGGGAAGAGTGAGGAAGGAGGGGAAGAGTGAGTATGGAGGAGGGAAGAGTGAGGAGGGAGGGGGAAGAGTGAGGAGGGAGGGGGAAGAGTGAGGAGGGAGGGGAAGAGTGAGGAGGGAGGGGGAAGAGTGAGGAGGGAGGGGAAGAGTGAGGAGGGAGGGGGGAAGAGTGAGGAGGGAGGGGGAAGAGTGAGGAGGGAGGGGGAAAGAGTGAGGAGGGAGGGGGAAAGAGTGAGGAGGGAGGGGGAAAGAGTGAGGAAGGAGGGGTAGAGTGAGGAGGGAGGGGGAAAGAGAGAGGAAGGAGGGGGAAAGAGAGAGGAGGGAGGGGGAAAGAGTGAGGAGGAAGGGGGAAAGAGTGAGGAGGGAGGGGGAAAGAGAGAGGATGGAGGGGGAAGAGAGAGGAGGGAGGGGAAAGAGAGAGAGGAGGGAGGGGGAAAGAGGGAGGAGGGAGGGGGAAAGAGGGAGGAGGGAGGGGGAAAGAGAGAGGAGGGAAGGGTGAAAGAGTGAGGAAGGGAGGGGGAAAGAGAGAGAGGAGGGAGGGGGTGAAATTAGAGGTGGATGGGGGAAAGATAGAGCAGGGAGGGGGAAAGAGAGAGGAGGGAGGGGAAAGAGAGAGGAGGGAGGAGGAAAGAGAGAGGAGGAAAGAGAAAGGAGGGATGGGTAATAACAGAAGAGGGAGGGGGAGTGAGGAGGGAGGGAGTGAGAGGTGAGAGGAATGGAAGGCAAACATGTGGTGGAGCGTCAAAGACGATTCATTCCCTCTCATCAAAACCATTCTGCATAGAATAACAATGAAGATGGAAACAAAATAATGTATGAAATCCATTTTCCATTGGTCTTGCAATAAATACCAACCAGAGACAAACACCACATGGACATGTCCGGCCATAAACACTGCCCCAACACATCCGGAGACAAACCCCGTCCAGACAAAACGACTATCGAGAGAGAAAAAGAGAGAGAAAGAGAAAGAGAGAGAGGTTGTGTGGGGGGGGGGCGGGAAATTATCAAGAGGAATATGTTATGCTTTGTCAACAACACACACACACACACACACACACACACACACACACACACACACACACACACACACACACACACACACACACACACACACACACACACACACACACACACACACACACACACACACACACACACACACACACACCACCAACACCACCACAACACATCACACAACTTATGTGCTTGCCGATATCGGCATTTTTGGGGAATTGGCAGGTTGGAGTCAACGTCATAACTGAGTACGTACTGTTTACAACCAAGAAACCTTGAGTCGCGTTCACCAAAAAACAATGTCGCGTTGATATCGACGTTTCATGAGATGCTCACAAACATTAATCTTAAAACATTTGGCTCGGTAATTTAGAAAATACGTGAATCCGGAAAACGGCTCAGAAATCGGTTATTGTCGAAATTATTTTGCTTTGAAATTCACAAAGAGAAACATAACCTTTGTAAAGCAAATCCAACAACCAAATGCTTCAGAAACAGGCATGATTACAAAGGAAAACCTGATCGAATCTTCATAAGACATGGGATGAAACTTTGCCACCACGGCACCCTTCAACTGGCATGGCATATCCACACACCCCCGGAAAGTCCTAAAGATCCAAATCTACCCAAATGTACCATGTCTGCGTGTGCTGTGTACGTACCTCTACATTGTAGTAACTGTCGACTGTATATATCAATAGGGACACAAACTGCATCGCTATGAACTGACACAAATTGTACTGTACAGCTCGGTAAGTGGCTTATGCCCTCAAGCAAGAACTCCAACGAAATATCTGGCTTGGCAAGCGGTTTCCAATTCCCGTTGATACAACTCTGCACCCGGAAATGCCCGAGCAATTTCCGAATTGGACAAATCAACACTTTTTTGGTCAGTTGGAACTGCTGATACTTTCAAATCTGGAGCTCACATTTAGTAATAATCCTAAGCTTATGAGCTTCTCTCGGTTATTCATGTGTGCAAATGAAATATAGCCACTAATGCTGACGTCTCAGGGCGTTTTTAAAGTATTGCATATACCTAGCGATTCGTACCTATGATGAACAGGCATTCGATAATCTGAGTGAGGAAAGTGAAAAAAATCATTGTCATTTCGAAATCAATGCTGCCTGTTCCAAGTCAAGGCATGGTTGTGCAGGCCAAAAAATATGGTGGCTTCAGACCCCAGCGAGGCTACCCAGGAAATGCCTAAAGACCCTAGACATTGAGGTGGCTGAGGATCCTGAAGGATATAATTAAATTTGGCCATTAATTATCTTCAAAAGGAGATGTTTTCATCAACCCAAACACACAATTATCACCCGTGCACTTCCTTGGAGTTTTCTTCGTATGCATGGAAAGTTTCAGGCTGCTAGGTTTTATGTTTTTGGAGTTGTGGAGACACACTCACACACACACACACACACACACACACACACACACACACACACACACACACACACACACACACACACACACACACACACACACTTGGTTCCTTCGTCCAACAGGCTTGATTCGTTCGCATGTTGGTCTCAAAAGAGTTCAAGGCTGGTCTCTCGGGGTCCGAGGTCCCAAAGCAGAAACACTGAAAGAGCTCGAACAATGATGAATTTGATGCTCGAGTTTCCTCCTCCGATACTGCATTCATCATCTTGAATCACCATCTTTTGAGTGGAGTCCCAAAAGGAGAATTGATTGAGAGTTCAATGCAGCATTAGAATCAAGCAAATGAAACAGGAAGCAATAAATGAGAGCGAGCAAGTTAAGCTTGATGGTGAAAACTGGCGGCAACTGAGCTTCATGATGAGGTGTTGCGGCTTGGCATCCATTGTAAGTCCATCACGTTGAACACGATGTAGCTTAACGTCCACAATGTTGAATTTCTCGGGAATGAGATTCTCGGTAAAGTGGGGTTGTCTTTTTACATCTCAAGACGGGTCTCTCATTCTAAGTTCCAAAGCAGGAGGATAATAGTTGGAAAATGAGAAATATAACACTGGAGATTTGCAGCTCCAGTCCTCCAGTCGTCTTCAATCGCCATCTTCGATGGGCCAACAACTTTGGTGGTATTTATAAAATCCACAATTTTCATCCCATTGAGTTGAAATTTGAAGTGGATATATATTTCATGTCATTGAATTCAACCAGCCAATTAATTTTGAGGTCAACATGGAACAAAAGGTGAACATAGATCGATTTTCTCATACTATCAGAGTAACTCGCTACGGGCACATGCAACACGTTCTTCTGATGCATACCTTTATTTGGGCGGTGTATCAGCAACTGACAGCTCAGTATACACACAAAAAAAAACTTAACCTTGGTTCAATGCATAAAGCAAAAACATACCGACTGCTAATAACTGAAAACACCTCACTGCATTGGAAAACGTGGGGCCAGGAATACTGCACTATAAATGGTGGAGACTTACAATATATAACCTCCCCCACCAAGAGCTGGTGCTAAACAATACACATTTACATTGAGAATTTGCTTCCCCCCTCCCCTCACCCTCCTAATACTGTTGCAAATGTGGAAGCCTTGAGCACATAACATTCAGGTCCTATGGATTGGTTATATCGGTCAGTATGTGTTTCTTAGATAGCTCCCGCCCCTTGTCTCATGGGTAAATAAATGTCCATGCGCTGTGATTTATCTTTATAGTTAGGATTTCCCTTTAATGGAAAACATCATCTTCCACAACGGCAGCCACAAAACGACCAGCATCCTGTGCATGCTCACTAGGTGAAGAGTGAAGCCCCCCCTACCCACCAAACCTCCCGCTCCCGGCATCCTCCGCGTGCTCAGTAGGTGAAAGGTGAAGCCCCAGCCCACCGATGCGCTGGGGAGCGTGCGAGTGGCGGAGGGGGTCACGCGGCGCTAGAGAGTATAAAAGTCGGAACAGAGTATCCTCGGGGAGGGAGATTTTTGGAGAGAAGTCCACAAAGGTCTGGAGAAGGAGGAGAGATTTATTCACCGCACTCGTCGCCGTCAAGCCATGGTCCTCATCCTCATCCACTACCTCCTCCTACGAAGGATCATGAGCGTGGTCGATGACCTCGATCCACCTCAGTTGGGTTCAGCTGCGCTGGTCCGTCTTACGGTGCCCTGAGCTCTGGGAAGAAGGGGACGCCCAGCCGTGCGTTCGCGGCCATGTAGTTCCCGGTCATCTACCACTGATCTGCAGCCCGTCTGTCCTCCACGCTGGAGATCCAAATAAAGACCATTGGGGTCCACGTGTGTGTGTGGACACACGTTTGACATTCAACCACAACACTCCTTTATTCAATGCAGCTTCCAATTGTTTATAAACAAATGCAATGATACTCAGTCTCAATAGTACATTATGATGAGAACATGCACTCAAAGCTCAAACCATTCCGTGTGTGTGTGTGTGTGTGTGTGTGTGTGTGTGTGTGTGTGTGTGTGTGTGTGTGTGTCTGTGTGTGGGCCCACCTTCAAGTGGTGAAATTGTTTAAGTGCTCGCTGTATATATTTGCATCGCCTTGCTTTATTCGGTTTTAATCTGCTCTTCTGTGTTCTCTAGTTCCCCATTATTGTATAAATAAACCCCGTTTGTTCAATGTTTTCAGCTCGTTCGTGTCCATTCTTGCATTGACTGAGCGTGTCGCGTGTAAGGGATAAGCTGGCCATTGCTGTTGTCACAGGATAATCAGGACTGTTGGTTCTCAGCGATTAAACTGCTCGCAATCGCACACGGAATGAGCATGCTAAGCGCCTCCTTTCCGTATGAGTTCCGTCGAGGGTGTGAAGACTCGGTAGATTGCCACGTGGTCTCAAGGTATATTGAATATTTGGCAAATATCCCTGTACCACGTGGTGGAAATATTGACCCTTCACGGTCCAAAACAAGGACCCGTCGACTCAGTACTTATCCGGGGTGACGATCTGAATTCCGGGCGATCGGTCGAGCCGACTTGCAGCTCCATCCAGCGGTTGGACCGCGGCCGACGTCGCGGCCCCGCAACAATTGGTAGTCAGGAGCGGAATTTGGACCCCTCCATCTCCGTAGCGAAATTGACGGATTCGGATCAGCGGTATAATGAGCGAATCCCCCCCCCACTGTTTCCCCAAATTACAAGCATTTTTAAATTGTATTCCCAACACGCGACATGGCTAGCCAAGACGAGCTTAGCCAGGTGGGTAGTGATAATAGTGCAGATGAACCTATGGCCCAGGATGAAACCACCCCAATGAAGGAACTTTGCCCGCAATCAAATTCAGTGTCCGAAAGGGTTGCAGAAGCGGTGTATAACACCCCCCCCCCTGTCAAACTTCCCCGCGACCCCCGGCGGATCCGTGCCCAACAATGGCGAATCGACTGCCACAGGGTTATTTGACGTGAGACAGATGTTTGAGGCATTTATGGGGGAAATGAAAATGAACCGACAAAGAATGGATGGAAATGCGCATGAGATGCAAAGCGAAATGAAAACGAATGCGCAACAAATGCAAAGCGAAATGAAAACGAATGCACGCCATATGCAAAATGAGATGGATGCACCAACCCGAAGGGACTGCCACAAGTCAACTCAAGGAGACCGCCGTCTGGTGGACGACACCTCAGCACCACCCCAACACACACTACCGCAATCTGACCCGGGAAGACTACCCCATGGTTTTTCTCCATTCATTAAATAGTGGGGATCCCAAAGACGTTGCCCCAACCCCTTCATCTGGTTAGCTGCCCTGCAGAGGGCAGCTGCACAGGAGGTACTCCCACGGAGTGGGTTCTCAGATTTTTTGTGGTTCCTTTTGTTGAATGAAGGGTTTTACGGTGGCCTGAGTGCAAATCCTGCCACCAAACTCCTTAAAAAACAAAAGTAATCCAACTGCAGGAGGAAGGCTTCAGACATACTTGGGCATGAGATATGGATGGCTGGTGGCTCACAATGAGCTCCTCCACCCTTTAACAGGTTTTGTTTTTAATCCTGCCGGGTGTCTATATCCATACACCTTCCTCACCTAGAAAACTGGTAGAGGAGACAGTTTAGTCGCTGACAACCTGACCATGAAACATGTTGGTATTGTTTTACATGATACCTGGAGAAAGTCATAGATCTAATCTGGCCAGACCTAACTTCTATAATATGTGTGTATGTAACATGTGCAACATGTCATATATAATGTGTCTAGAAAACATGCAATATGTCACTCATAACGTGTGTATATAACAAATGCAATACGTGATGCATGAGGGTGAGTCAAAAAGTACCTGCAATGACTTATTAAAATTGTATTGTAATGACAACATTGCTTATTGTACTTGCAGGTACAAGCATGACAGTCTGTGGAATTTTTAAGCAGTCTTGAGCAGGCAGTGGTTGTGTCATTGTGAGGGAGTTAGCATGACCACTCTGCTGTCCCTTTGCACGAAAGCAGAGTGGTGTGCAGTGATGTGATTTTTGTGGGCTGAAGTAGTACCAGGAGCAAAAATCCATCGCACACTTTCAGCACGATATGGGAACCATGCTTACCGCAACAGAGTGTGTATGATTGGATTAACATGTGCATCAACGGTTGCACAAGTGTCACTGATGATGAACGATCTGGATGCTCTTCCACACCCACAACAGAAGAAAACATTGAACGAGTCTGCACCATGATTCTGGATAACCAACGGTCGACTATTGACAAAGTGGGACAACATCCGAACATCAGTCATGGTTCTGCACATGAAATCATCAACCACTGTCTTGGCTTTCATAAAATTTCTGCAAGATTGGTTCCAAAACAACTCACAGATGAGCACGAGCACAACCATGTCACAATCCATCAAGGCCAAATGAACTGCTTTTGTCAATAAGGGATTACTTTTTTGAGATGTATTGTCACTGAAGAAAATATATGAATCCACAATTATGGGCCAGAGAGCTAACTCCAGAGAATGGAGTGGAAACATCTGACATCACCAGTGAAAAAAGTTCAAAAGTCAACCATCGGCCTGAAAAATGATGTTCACACTTTTCTGAGACTAACAAGTCTCAGTCTCAGTTGGAAAACTGTCAAAGGAGGGGGGGGGCACAATGGGAAACAGCGTCCTTTATTGTGACATGCTCTGGGGCCAGTTGAAACCAGCTATTCGATGGAAACACACACAGGGATACTGTCAAAAAGTGTTGCATTGTTGCATGACAATGCCTGTCCACACACTGATGCCCAGACTGTGGAAACCCTCCGCAATTGAACTTTGAGGTGTTGGAGCATCCTCCATACAATCATGAACTGGTGCATTCAGACTTTCACCTGTTTGGTCCACTGAAAGATGCTTTAAGAGCCCGACACTATGTCAGTGACCAACAAGTGGAAGAAGTGGTGCACATCTGGCTCGTCCCTCAACAAAAATATTTTTTCTGACGGCATGCAGAAGCTTGTGAACCGATGGACTAAGTGTGTTGAAAAGGAGGGGACGATGTGGCAAAATGACGCTCTTGTGCATGCTCAATTGTAATTTTATTATTTAAATAAAAAATATATTGCGGATACTTTTTGAATCGCCATCGTATAACGTGTGTGTGTGTGTGTATATATATATATATATATATATATATATATATATATATATATATATATATATATATATATATATATATATATATATGTGTCATGCATAACATGTGTGTCTATAAGAAGTGCAAAATGTCACATATAACGTGTGTTTATGACAATATGTATACTCTGAGTATAATTCAAAATTGTGCATGTGTATGTGTTAATCAGGATTCATGTATGTGTGTGCATGTGTGCGCACCGCCTCCACCGGTCGTCATTTCCACTCGCGAGTCTCTTAGCTGAACAGAGCCTTCTCCAGTCTTGATGCATCCACCTTCAACACAGCAAGGAACCACGATTCATCGACCAAGTTGTCTCCTTATCCGTGCTGTGCCCAACAGAGCCCTCTCCGATCTTGAAGCATCCAGCTTAACCATAGCAAACAACCCCGATTCATGGACGCAGTTATCTCCCTACCTGTGCTGCACCAAAGGAAGCCCTTCCCGGTCTTGAAGCATCCAGCTTAACCACAATAAAGAACCATGACTCATGGATGTAGCTGTCTCCTTATCCGTGCTCCACATCCTCCTCCCCACGCCACCCCCCCCCCCAACACCACATTTCTCCGAAGTGACAACGATGTCGATCCACGCAACCTCTCTGGCAATGTAGATGAAACTTCGACCTCCTGTGTGGCCTCCGGTTTACGCCTGGTCTCGGTATCTTCCACCTCAGCCCCATCCTTCCCAGTCTCACCCCTCCTTGATGGGACAGAATAGACAAAACCCTTCAAGCCGCTAGGCAATGCAAAGGTGCCAGATCATGTCCGAATGCACGTTGATCAGCTGGACTCCGGGTACCATGTGCATGGCCCCCACCTCATAAAAGCTGCCGTCCACAGCTTGATTCTCACACACATGGAAATCACTGTATTTGGCACGGTCCTCTATACGGCAAATCTTAGACTCTCTCATCCGCAACAGCCACAGCTTTGCAAGAGGGAGTTTGCAGAGGCTCAGGCCTTCCCTCATGGAAGCACGTCAAGTCCCACCAAGCTGCAAGACCAGGCCGCATCACAAATGCATGTAAGATAGTGTGATACGAGGCATCTCATGCACATCTTGTCCCTTGTAAGCTGCCATCTTCGACTTAGTCATCACTGCCATCGAAACTGATGTACCTGACACAGCCATTGGTCCCCTCCATCCCAGGCAAGAGAGGGGCAACATGAGCAGCAAATCATGCTGCCTCCCTCCCACCACTATTGTGTGAGTGTGAGTGTGTGTGTGTGTGTGTGTGTGTGTGTGTGTGTGTGTGTGTGTGTGTGTGTGTGTGTGTGTGTGTGTGTGTGTGTGTGTGTGTGTTGCTGGAACAATGGTCACAACAATTTCGTTCTTATTTTATAATTTATTATTATTATTTTGGTTAATAATTGATTTTTGTTTGATGTTATTAATTGATAATTATATTGATTGCAGAATCCCCAAAAAGTGGAAGAGTTGAACCAAGGAGGATCTTTTTTCTGCTTAAATGTGGATTCTCTGACTGCCCTATTACTTCTGGGCCACCATGTATTGTTGTACATTTAAAGTTTTTTTTTAAAACAGAAGAAAGGGTTCGAGGTAATGTCTCTTGTTTTTTTTCTTGACTTCCGGTTCTGGGTTTGGAGCGTCATCAGGTCTCCTTCAGGGCTCTCTGCTGACGGTCTCAAAGTTAAGTTTCCGGTCTTTATCTGTCCCGTTTTAAATGTTTATTTTCTCACCTGCATGGTATTGTGTCTTCCTTGTTCGGTTTTGTTTCAAAAATCGTGCTATTTTGTGAGTTTTCGTCGACCTTGTCTTACCGAGTGCTTGAGGCCGACCCATCCTTTCCCCCAGTGTACGATTGTGTTTATTTGTATTATCTCCCCATTACCTTCAATTTCTATCTTCCCCACTTTCCCAACGTCCCCCATCCCTCCAAACTAAACACTATTTATTGTCTTAAAACCAAAAAATAATAAAAAAATACCTTTCTCCTTGCACATTCACAAGTCTCGATTCTTCTTCTTCTCTTCCTCCTCTTCTTCTTCCTCCTTCCGGCAAACCATCTTTATTCTGCTGACCTGACCCTCTCTTGCCATTACCTTCACGATTTCTTGTGATCTCCAACCTTCCTTTCTCGAATTTACCTGTTCTTCAAAAATACATCAAAAAAATAATAATCTTCCTTTTATCCTTCCGATCTCGACACATCCTGCAACCACGTGTCTCTCTCTTCTCTTCCTGGTACTTTTCCTCGACCCAGCAGCTTCACACTGTGTTTTCCGTTCCAAATTCACCACACAATTCCACGATTTTACTTCAACCTTCCCTTTTCCTCGTGTTACACATTCCTTTGTTAAAATAAATAATTTCACTTTTGACTATACACCTTCCAAAGCCAAGTGCTTCTGCTGTAACCACGTGATCTGTTTACACCCCCTGTTTACCGATCCAATATCACCAGTCACCTCACGATTTTTTCTACAATATTTCAATGACCTCATCTGATGAAAACTCTCATACAATAATAATAATAATAATAGCAAAAAGGATCACTGATAATGCTTCATCTTCCTCTTTCACATGTGTGAAACTCTTTACTGTATCATAATTCACTGCTCTTCTTCGACTTCAACAGACTACTCTCAATTCGACCTTTCCTTCATACCTTGTCTAAAAATCCAACTGTTACATCGTTTCTTCTCTCTATTCTCTGAATTTGCCTTTATTGCATCAATCAAGAAATGTGTTTAATCACTATTCTGAATAAAAACTTAAAAAAAAAAACAGCTTGGTTTGCTGTGAATGTTCGCTTTCCATCAACCATTCTTTTTTTCCAATTTCAGTGGCAACTCACCCCGCTCACCCCTCCCTCTCAAAGCAACCATCACACTCTTCTCCCTCCAAGCCTCCCCTCACCTCTCTCAAAAACTCCACCCTCACCTTTCTCCCTCAACACTCCCCACTCACCCATCTCCCACCATTCACACCCTCACCCTTCTCCCTCACCCCTCCCCACTCACCCTTCTCCCACCATTCAACCCACTCACTCACCCTTCTCAATGTTACCCCCGCTCTCATCCACAAAGCTGCCTCTTTCCACTGCCCTCTCACCTCCATCTCATCACTGCACCCCCTCAAATCCTCAACTGCCTTCTGCCCCCTCACTTGTCCCCCTTCTCACCCAGCACCACAGAGCCTTTTCTCCTACTCATCCAGACCCCTCCCCAAGCTATCTGCAATCCTGCACACTCTTTCAACAACCCTCCTTACCTCCCCCATCTTCTCTTCTCCTACCCTCCCCCTCCCCTCCCACCCCCTGCCCCAAAGCCTTGTCTCCTTCCTCTTCATTAAGAGTGTGGACCTCAAATGTTCAGGGCATTCGCTCAAACCTTTCAGATCTTTCCATACAGGTTGCCAATGACAAACCAGACATAATCTGCCGAACAAAAACTTTCCTCCACCACGACGTGTCTGACTCCCAAGTATCTCTTCCTGGTGACTCCTTCCTTCGTTATGACAGACCTGAGCATCGTACTGGTGGAGGAGTTGCTCTCTTCATCAAAGACTCTATTCCTCATTCACCATGCACTGCCCTCACTCCCCCACACCCACAGAAATACTTCTGACTATGGCTTCCCCTCCACTCCCACCTCATGTTTATATGTGTGCTATACCATCCACAAACCAGTGATAACTCCATCCACACCTCACTATCCGAAAACATGCACTAAATTCTATCTTCTCATCCAAACTCTCTCTTCCTCATATGTGGTGACTTCAATTGTCATCATGCCAGTTGGGTAGGTGTGGGTACCTCTCTCACCTGTCATGGAACTTCAGCAAAAGCTTTCTGTGACTCATTGGGACTGACTCATTCGGTCTACCTCCGAACCTGGATCTCAACCATTGGTACTCCACCTCTTCTGGATCTGATTTTGACAAATTTCCCTGACAATATTTGCTGCTTTTCTTCCGCTCCAATCGGTTCTTCTGACCTCGTCCTTGTCAAAGTGGACATCTCTCTGGTTATTATCAGAGAACCACCTCACCGCCGTCAAGTCTGTCATTTCACTCAAGCCGACTGGCAGGGTCTCCAAACAGCCCTCAAACTTATAGACTGGTCTCCTATCGCTACTTTCTCGAACATCAACTCATCCTGGGAATTCTTTCAAAGAAACTTGCTCTCCCTCAGACACAGATTTATCCCCTCTCATCTTCAGTTGTCCGACCCTTCCTCCCGCCCTTGGTTCACTGAAGCTTGTGACGATGCAGTTCTCCTGAAACAACTTGCCTTTGCCTCATGGAAAGCAAACCCAAATGAGGGTAATCTCAGTTCCTTCCATAAAGCTCAGAAAAAGTGTGTATCTACCCACAGCAGAGCCAGAAAACATCTTTCTAAGCTCAAGTCTGAACAGTCAAACCTCTCTCCCTCCTCCAAATCCTGGTGGCATCTAATCAAATCTGTTTCTGGTGTATGATCCACCTCCATCCCCTCCCTTACCTCAAATGGCCGCACTGCTGATACCGCACATGAAAAGGCTGAATGCCAAAACTTGGTGTTTGCATCGACATCTTGTATCCAAAACCCATCGCTTTCTCCACCCACCTTACCCAGTCGCACCCAACTGTCCCTGGACTCTGTGTCCTTCTCCTGACAAGGTGGAGAGCTTGCTGTCAAACCTTGCCTCAGATTGTGCAACCGGCCCAGATGACATCAGCCCATGTGTCCTAAAAACAAGCTCCTCTGCTCTTGCTCACCCTCTCTCTGTTCTTTTCACCCTCTCATTTACTCAAGGTCATCTACCACCTGCTTGGAAATCAGCAAACATTACTGCCCTGCATAAAAAGGTGCAAAAACAGATCCCTGCAACTTCAGATCAACAATCAGCCTTCTGCCAATCATCAGCAAGGTTATGGATTTCATGATTGCTTCAGACATTAAATCCTTCCTCTTCTCCAATGGCTTGATTTCCGATCATCAATTTGGTTTCAGACGAGGTCATTCTACCCTGGATAAGCTGCTTCTACTCTCCCAACAATGGATGGAGGTCCTCAATGCCGGACATGAAATGACAGCCATATCCCGAGACATTGCGTGCTTTTGACATGGTCTGGCTCCCTACTTGCTCACCAAACTCTCTTCCTATGGTATCAACGGCCATCTCCACTCATGGCTCGTAGACTTCCTCTCCTGCGCAGTCAATGTGTGGACCTAAAGGGAATTCTTTCATCCCCTCTTCCTGTCCAGGCTGGAAATCCTCAAGGCAGCATTCTGGTCACTGTTCTTTTTCTGGTTTTCATCAATGATCTCTGTGACTCTCTGGAAAATCCTCTTTATCTCTTTGCTGATGAGTCCACCCTCTGCCGTAACATCTGTCATCCCTCATACCAGCATGCAGCATCTTCTTCGCTCACTGCAGATCTGGGTAAAATCACAAACTGGTCCAACATGTGGAACATGTCTTTCAATCTGGACAAATCTCACACTCTCACGATGTCTCTCCGAAAGGACTGTTTCGAAAACCCCTCATCCACTTTCTCAACAATCCTCTGGAAGAAGTTCTTTCTTTGAAGCTTCTGGGTCTCACTATCTGCCATGACCTTTCCTGGGAAAGTCACATTTCAAACCTTGCCTCCAAATCCATTCGCCGACTCGGAATCCTCCGTCGTGCAAAGTCCTTCCTCGGCAACCTGAGATCCTGACCACTTAAAAAGCTTTTGTCCGCAGCCTGATGTAGCATTGCTATCCCATCTGGGCTGGTGCTCCTGCCTCCCACCTTTCTCAGCTTCACGCTGTGGAAACCAAGGCATTTTGGATCAATGGAATCTCCCGCGATAAGGCTGAGTCTTTGGGCCTCTCACTCTCTCAGCGCAGGCAGGTCGTTGGTCTTTTTGTCTTCTACAGTCTCCTCTCCAGCCTCTCCCCCCCTACTCTCTCTGCGATATATCCTCAGCATATTTCCACAGGGTGCTCAAGGTCCGCCAACAACCCCCTTCTGATAAAACTACCAAATCACGAATCACTGCTCACCTTCACTCTTTCATTCCTCGTTTTTCCTGCCTTTGGAATAAACTCGCTCACACTATGCAATCCCATTTTTCCCTCCAGGCCTTCAAAACCGCTGTTCACCACCACCTCTTATCATCCCCCATCCAAATCCTCGATCTTTTCAACCCCTGATAATCCACCCAAGCCCACCCCCCTTCAAATTCCCTGCTTTCCTTCCAGAAAGTCCCTGTAATGTCCATCTTGTATTCCCATGTTCCCCACCCCATCCCTTCCACAGATCTCCGAATGTCTCGGTTCCCCACTGTCTTGTCCTTCCTACTCCCTCCCCTCTTGTCTCATGCCCCCCTTGCTGTGCATTGTGTGTTAGCTCTCATACGAGCCTCGACAAGGTACACAAAAAAGGGACTTCAATACAAAAAGTAAACTTGATCGACTTTGCAAATTAAGTTATAAGGGTGAAGGTATATCACAATTTTGGCAAGGTTTTAAGCTAACACACATTGGACTTCGTGTCCATTTTGAGGCCAGCAAAGGTTGCTACGTTTTGTATCGTGGGGTGTGGGATCAGGCTGTCCCGCTGCCGACCCGCATGTAAAAGTCAATTACTCCGCAGGGAAAACAGGTAAAATTAGAGGGGGAGCACTAGGGAGAGTGCAAAACCTCCGCCACCAATACTGCTGGGTAACTCAAGTGAACCTTATATCTTATTCATTAAATATGATGTCAACAGTGCTGACAGAGTTATAGTTCTTTTCTCCAACATCTTTTTTTTGTAGGGGGGGTTGGAAATCACTTAAAACATGTAGAAATGCAAAAAAAAAAAAATTTTCTCTATTTTATTTTTGGGGGGGGGGGTAACAATTTTTTTTTGGGGGGGTTGGAAATCATTTAAAACATGCAGAAATGCAAAAAAAAAACTTTTTTTTCTCAAACCATTTTTTTTGTGGGGGGGGGGGAGGGACCAAGTCCAAAAGTTAATTGCATGATCCTTGGACCATACCTAACCTCCCCCCCCCAGCAAGTTTCGTCGAAATCCGTCGAGGAGTTTTTCCGCAATACTGTTCACAAACAAACAAACACACACAAACAAACAAACAAACAAACAAACAAACTGGAGGGGAAGCATTCGGGAGAGTGCAAAACCTCCGCCGCCAATACTGCTGGGTCACTCAAGTGAACCTTGTATCTTGGGGCCCTGCCACACCTTGACGTTTTAGGCAGCAATGGCAACGTATAAAAATGTATGTAAAACGCTGGCGTACGCTGAAATTTTGATGTTTTTTTTTGAAGTTTTTGGCCTATTCATAACGTGTTGATCGTTTGCATAACTTATTAGGAACGGGCACAGAACGTTTCGTTGTGTTAAACAAACCTTTTACCAACCAATGCTTACCTTGTGGTCGGCGTTCAAAACCTATGACAAACGAGAGTTTAACTTACCCTTTGCGTGCTATACGTATCGCCGGCGAACTCGTGGCGTAGCCAATTAAATACTTGCCGGACGCCGATTGAAATCAAAACTGCCTGAGAATTTGAAGTGTCAACATCGCAGTCACACCTTGACGATCTTGCCAGCATATGCCATTCTATGAAAAATTTGTTTACAACGCTTGGCACATGTCAGATATGCTACTGGTAAAATGTGTATACGTTTATAGTATGCTGGAAATCATTGAAGTATGCTGGCATATTACCTCGTCCGTTTGGTACGTCGTGCAATTTCAAGCATGCTGAAAATTTTAAGACGTACTCGACGTAAGGCTCACACGTTTCGCATGCGTTGGCATCTGTTCCGAGCACGTTCCGCGATCGTTTAAACACGGCGAACACACGTTACTTTTAGGTTACTCATAAGTCGAAGCACGTCAAGGTACTGGCCACCATACTTGAAACCTAATTTCGAATCGATGAGTAACCTGCTTTGAACAAATGAGTAGCGTCAGCTTAGCCTATGTTTAACGTGCTTGGAAATTATGAGTAACGTGCATTGAAACTATGTATAACTGGCCTTGAACCAATGACTGGCATGCTATGAACGTAAGAGTAACGTGCGTTTTCCCTATGAGTAGCATGTTTTGAACCTAAGTAAAACGTGCTTCTTACCTTTGAGTAACATGCTATGAACCTATTTGTAACGTATGTAAAACGCACATTGTCGTATGTACACAAATTAAATTGCCATCTTCCGGACAACCATAGAACTTACTGAAAGTGTTTCTAACTTACTTCTACCGTGTACTGGCGTATTGGCAAGGTTTAGGGAAATTGGTATATACAAATGAGCTTCACAATAAAAACCCATCATTGTTCCAGACTCCATGGTGAGTAGATGTGAACGCCGGTAGTATCAATAGTAGTAGTACTATTACTACTAGTAGGTGTGCGTGACAGTAAAATAGTAGTAGTAGTGGTTGTAGCATTGGTAGTAGCTGTATGTCTATGTCAGTAGTAGTATGTGAGCGTGATGTGGAGGCTGTGGGGGATGATGAATCCTCGTTGCGTCAATGAATAGGAGAATACTTTGCACCATTGTTCGATGTTCTGAAAGGGCTATTTTTTTTTCCTCATTCCGAAGATGAAGTATTTCTTTATTTTACCATTGAAATTATTAAAAAAAAGACTGACAAGTGCATAATGTACTAGTAATGAACACAGAACGCTTCGATAACTTATAGATTAGTTATACCAACGATTGCTTATCGTGTTTTAGGCGTCCACAGCCTATGCCCAACGATAGTCTGGCGCATGCATAACGTGGGAGCGTATCGTTTACGATTCCTTGACGTTTGCGATCCATTGACTGCCAAGAAACTATTTTAATAAACGGCTGTCACTCGCCTATTGTTTTTTGACGCTGGTGCAAGGCAAATCAAATAGTTTCCATTGAACGAGTTAACTTGCTGTCACTCACCTATTGTTTTTGGACGCCGGTGCTCGGCAATTGAAATCGTTTCCATTGAACGAGTTAAATCGCTTCCACTGGACGAGTGAAATGTTTTCTTTATAATCCTTGGTTATCCTTGGACCCACTCTGGCTAGCAGCTCGTCGAACATCGCTGGAGGCATTCGCAGGAGGTTCATGAAGGATGCATGGTCCTCGTTCCGGAGTTCCACCATGAGCTGGTCATATATGCCGTAATGGCGTCACCCCCCCCCCCCCGATCCATGGTCTGACCCAGTTCCTTCTCCTCCGTTCACGTCTTCTTCTCCCGGCTCTATTGGCACGCAACTGGTGCAGTGTCAACTAGATGAGGTCATGTTGATGTTCGAGGACAGGTAGGTATTTTCGTCTCAGCCTTGCCGTATCCTCCACCTCTCGGAATGACATCAACATGTACTCACCACGAAGTCTAAAAAAAAGACGGGTTACTCCTGCGAAGGCATTTTTTATATTCCAATTCCCCAAATCGCCTTGATTATGTCATTCACGTCAGCTGTTTGTTAGAAACGTGTTCAGTAAGTTCTGTGGTCGTCATGAAGACGTCAAATACGTCTACATACATATTTGTTCGCAGGACATGCTCTACAACTAATTCTCAAGCACGTTACTCGTAGATAATAAATAAGTCACGGGTTCCCTAAACATTACTTTGATGTGTTTCGAAGTATGAGAAACATTCTAGTAGCGCATCTGTGAACAACGTTCGTGTAGCGTGCTTATAAAACGTTACCAAGAGTTTATGAATAAGTTTCGGGTATGCAAATGTTACCGCAACGTGTTTGCACATATGAGTGACATATAAATAACGTGTGTCAATGATCGCATTACGTGCCTAAACCTTATGGCCAGCGTAGCGGAACGTGTGAGCAAAACGCCGAGTACGTCATAAAATTTTGAGCATCTGAAAAGTTGAGAAAAACCAGAAAGTTCAACGATTAAAGCCAGCGTACTATGACTTATGGCAGTGTTTTTCAACGTGCTCTTAATGTGTACAAAACCTACCCATAACGTATTTGACGTGTGCCGGCGTATTAGGCAAATTTTTCATAAATTGGCATAGGTTGGCTAAATCGTCAGGTTCGCCCCTTTATTCATTAAATATGATGTCAACAGTGCTGACAGTTATAGTTCTTTTCTCCATTTTTTGGGGGGGAGGGGGGGGGTTGGAATCACTTAAAACATGTAAAAATGCCAAAAAAATTCGAAATTTTGTTGAAAAAAAATTGCAAAAATGTTTTTTTCTCTAACAATTTTTTTTTTTGGGGGGGTGGTTGGAAATCACTTAAAACATTTAAAAATGCAAAAAAAAATTATTTTCTCTAACAATTTTTTGGGGGAGGGTAACAATTTTTTTTTTGGGGGGGGGGAATGGGGGACCAAGTCCAAAATTTAATGGCATGATCCTTGGACCATACCTAACCCCCCCACAAGTTTCGTCGAAATCCGTCAAGGAGTTTTTCCGTAATACTGTTCACAAACAAACAAACAAACAAACAAGCAGTCATCGACTGGTACTTACGAAATCGTCAACTTGACCACAGACCTTGTCTTATAAAAGCTGTCTCGAGAGAACTTAGCGACGCAAACCAGAAGTTTCTAAAATGATTCTGTACCAAACCATCAAAAATCGAATGTTTTGGATGTTTGACCTCACTGTGACCTTGACCTTTGACCGATTTTGACCAAAATCTAATCAGCGCTCGCCACCACTCTCCTGAATCACGTGGTGTGATTTGGCATTGGTAGCTTCTTCCGTTCTCGAGTTATCTGTACCAAACCATCAAAAATGGAATATTTGACCTCACTGTGACCTTGACCTTTGACCGATTTTGACCAAAATCTAATCAGCAGTAGCCATCATGCTCCTGAATCATGTGGTGTAATTTGACATTGGTAGCTTCTTCCGTTCTCGAGTTATCGTGCCTACAAACAAACAAACAAACAAACTAACAAACAAACAAACAAGCAGTCATAGACTGGTACTTAGAAAATCGTCAACTAGACCTCTGACCTTGTCTAATAAAAGCTGTCTCTCGAGAAGGTAGCGACGTAAACTCGAAGTTTCTACGATGATTCTGAACCAAACCATCAAAAATCGAATGTTTTGGATGTTTGACCTCACCGTGACCTTGACCTTTGACCGATTTTGACCAAAATCTAATCAGTGCAAGCCACCATCCTCCTCAATCACTTGGTTTAATTTGACATTGGTAGCTTCTTCCGTTCTCGAGTTGTCATTTTTTGGATGCTTGACCTCACTGTGACCTTGACCTTTGACCGATTTTGAACAAAATATAATCGGCACGAGCCATCACCCTCCTGAATCACGTGGTGTAATTTGACATTGGTAGATTCTTCCGTTCTCGAGTTATCTGCACCAAACCATCAAAAATCGGATATTTGACCTCACTGTGACATTGACCTTTGACCGATTTCGACCAAAATCTAATCAGGACTTGCCATCACCATCCTGAATCACGTGGTGTAATTTGACATTGTCAGCTTCTTCTGTTCTTGAGTTATCGTGCCTACAAACAAACAAACAAACATACAAACATACAAACAAACAAACAAACTTACAAACAAACAGAAACGGAAGTCATCAATAAACTTACGAAATCTATAGATTTCGCAATAACAAGCAGAAATGGAAAGCATCAACATACTTACGAAATCTTTCGATTTCGTAAGTAACAAACAAACAGAAAGGGGTGAAAACAGTAACCTCCATCCATCTTCGAAGATGGCAGAGGTTAATTACGCAGGTAAAAGCCACCATGAGGCCAATTATTCCACAGTTTTTTTTTAATATCCAACACAATCCGAAACCACCACCCGGAAAAAAACTCACAAAGCAGAGCAACTCTGTGAATCTCACCTCTCACACCCTCTCTCCTCTCCCTCCTGCATCGCCGAACAGCCAATACTCGTGTATATAATTCGATAGTCGTAGTATTATTATCAGTGGAGTAGTCATGATTGTGTCATATACAATTTTTGTATTGCAATACTGCCTGTTTTGCTTGTTATTCGTAATTAAATACAGTATTATATATATATATATATATATATATATATATATATATATATATATATATATATATATATATATATATTGTATCAGTCATTGCCTGTTAAATTATATGTGGTGAATAAATTGGAATTATATACAGTATAGTACCTAGCTCTCTTTTTCTAAACTCAAAATTCCTTCTGCACAAGGTGCAGGTTCCTCTGCAGGTATATATATATATATATATATATATATATATATATATATATATATATATATATATATATATATATATATATATATATATATATATATATATATATATATATATATATATATATATATATATATATACATATATATAATTGTGGAGGTTGGGATTCTGTTATAGTTGGTACCAGATTGTGGAGGTTGGGATTCCATTGTAGTTGGTATATGATTTTTTTAGGTCGGAAATCCATTATCGTTGGTATAAGATCGGGATGGTTGGAATTCAGTTATAGTTGGTATAACATTGGGGCATGCAAAAAACAATGGAAAAAAGTGGGGATTGCGAAGGGAATACTCCCTACCCTGAAAGACCCACCACAAACAAATTCCAAATTCCTTCTGGAACTACTTCCTGGAAGGCAATGGCAAACCATGCAGTATAACCCTTGCCAAGAAACTGCTTCGACAACACCAACACCGCAACACAGTGTGTGTGATACATCAAAATCAGAACATATATACATATATATGTAATTGATTTCATTGCAGATTCGCAAGATTGTTATCGTTGCAAGGAAAATCACTGGTCAAACGAACAGCGTGACACCTGTTTGCCCATGCCCGAGGAATATCTGACCTACTTTGATGCACCAGCCCTCATTCTCTTGGCTTTCGCTTCGTTGGGGCTCATCATCATTGTGAACATTTTTGGGTTGCTTTTCTGGCACAGAAATTCATCGGCGATGAAAAGCCGTGGCTCCTGGTGGATCTCTGGCATTATTCTCTGTGCACTAGCAGGCTGTTTAGTAAACACTGTCAATTATCCTGGAGAACCAGGGTCTGTGCCGTGTCGAGTGAGAGAATCATTAGCTTTCACTCTACTTACACTCACCATCGTGTGTATTCTCCAGCAAACTGTCTCGCTCATGACGGTGGCCATGTGTAAGTGAAGTGAAGATGCTGTTTCCTTTCAATTGGATGGGATGCTTATTGAGTACAATCAATCCTGTAATTTGCTCCTTTTACCCTTGTCCTACCAACATATTTTACGACCTAATCTTACTAACTGGAGTCTTTTCAGATCCCAACTCAAAAATCATTCAATTTCACTAAATCTGCCAAAGTTTCATATCAATGACTTAACACGGTGTTTTATTGATAAAGTCAACAAACATAAGAAATATAAACAAAAAAAATGGAAAAATAACCACCCAACTAAGGCCTTTTATGCCTGGTGTTGGCTTAATGGTTGGGGTCGTGGGATTGGAATCCTAGGATGTTGAGTTCAAATCCCACTGGGCTGTTGAATTAATACCGGATGCGGTTGACTCTGCCTGTTATCCTTTCGAGTTCGGAAAAATGAGTGCCAGCTTGCTGGTATCCTGTGATGGAGTGGTGACCCATCAATGATTATGCCCAATAGCCAAGGAGACTGCTTCGGCAGCACAAACGCTCTGCACAGATTATTGTTAGTGTGGATGGATTGGGATTTTATGACCCCAACTCAGAAGCACTAAATTTCATTCAATCTGTTGAATTTTCACATCTGTGAGGAAACATTATTGATTGTACAATATTTTAGTGAAAAAGTATACAAACCTAAACATAAAAAAAAATTGGAGGACTTACTCGATACAAACGCCGTATTAAGTAATCATACATGGAAAAACAAAATTAGCAAAAACAACTGGGGTTTTTTGGATCCCAGAAAGGATTTGCTTGTAACTCTGACCAGCAAGATAGGATCATAAAACATATATATACAGTATATATATATATATATATATATATATATATATATATATATATATATATATATATATATATATATATATATATATATATTTCTTAACGTCACATAAAGGTAAACAAATGAATAAAATATGAACTACATTGTTAAACTAATATATAAACAAGTACACCACCAAGTGTACTTGTTTCTAATATAGAAACAAGTAATATAGAAACAAGTTACATTCAAAGTACACCGCCCCCGTGCCAAATAAATAAATAACAATCCTCAAGCGCGAAATTGCCGGGGCACTTTTGACGCCCGGCGATGCCACCTCGCAGCCCAAGGAGTCAGAATTGGGAGGGAGTGATGCAGAATAATTGATGATTTGAATAATTGCAAAATTAAAATAAATAAGGAATAATCATAAAATAATTAATTTCTCAATCAATGGCCGAATAGTGCACCTCAACCACTACTGTTTCACCCACATATGTAACTTTTTGAAAATTAATTGAGTGAAAAATTAATTATTAATCAATAAATCAAAAATACCCTTTATAGCCAAATCACTTGGTCACATCATAAAACATCAGCTTCTAAGCTCAAAAGGTGCCTGAGATATTGCCAGGATGAGAACTAAAATAAATATGTAATTAATAAATCGATAATAATTAAGTAATTTATCAATTAATTGATATGCAAAAATAAAAAATATCCTTTTTGCCAAAGCACATGGTCACTTTTGTCCCCAAATTTCATTTCCAAACTCAAAGGATGGCTGAGATATGACCTGAAAAACAAACAAACAAACAAGAAAACGGAGTGAAAACTGATTACCCATTCTTTCCGCTCCCCACGATGGTGTCATGCATCACCTGGATATGGAATTGGGAAGGAGTGGTGTACAACAAACAAATAAAGAAACAAACAAATGGGGAAAAACTGAGTACTCCCTTCTTTCGACGCCTGGCGATGACGTCATGCATCGCCGAGATATGGAATTTGGAAGGAGCAGTGCACAATAACATACCAAAATGTATACCTGGGGTCGAAAAAGACCGCGGTTGTTATGACTATGGTTAATATTATTTGATCCAATGTTTGAATTTTGTTATTAATGGAGCTGCACAGGTCTTCCATAACATCTACATAACAAGAAAAAGAGCAATTAGAGTTGCAAACCCACACCAAGACTTTGAGTGGTATATTTTCAGAGCTTTCAGGGTACATCCAATATGGCGGCCAAACCTTGGGACCTATGACATCATATCTGTTAAGATTTTGTTCCTCATGGACGGGCGGTCACACGTGTAAAGTTTTGCCTCGATCTGTTCAGCCATTTCAGAGAAGATTTTTGAAAGTTTCTCCCAAGATGACCCTCAAAAATGTTCATATTGATCATATGTGGCATTCTTTATACGCAATTATGACGTCATAATGAAGGCACCTATGACATCATTGAAAAATCACTCTCATTCCTCATGAGGAGTCCTTCCTATGTACCAAGTTTCAATTTTTTCCTTGATGCGGTTTCAGAGATAGAGGTCCATTTTTTCCCGTTTTTCCAATATGGCTGTCACACCACGTGACCTATGATGTCATAATTACGATTAAAACATTCATCATGAGTAGTTGCAACATTGGTGAAAAATTTTGTCTCAATCCGACAAGCACTTGCGGAGAACAACACAAAAGTTCTGTGCAGACAAACAAACAAACAGACAAATGAAAAATCGTGCTTAGCCCGACACTTGGTGAATTAGTTGAACTTTCCTTGTGGTGGTCCAAGCTCTACTCTCATGGAATGTGTGGTGTTTATTTGTTCGTACATTAATAAAGTGACGCGACGTCACAAATAACAATTATCAGGCATGCGTTGTCATCGTAACGGCAGCAGATTGAAAATTTTCACAACTCATTTAAAGCCACCATGTGACATTCAACAACTTATCATCGGTACTTTTTGCCTTCATTCTTATCGTAGAAAATATTTTAAAATACCTTGGAACATTGCTTTTCAACCAACTTTACGATCCCGTTTTCAGGCTTGAAATATGTTGTAAAACAAAAATATGTATTTTATATGTGTGTTTTTCATGTTTTGGGTGACCCTGACCTTGACCTTGGGTCAATTTCGATCAAACTTTGTACACATGTTAATATTACATGCATAAATAGACAGTATTTCAATATAATAAGTGCAAAACTGTTTGAGAAATAGCCATGTGTAATTCACAAAATTACCCATTCGTTTATAATGGGCGATAATATAAAGTAATGCAGAATACAGATCCTGATCTTGAACATCACCAAAAGTGAAATATCTTTTTGCACTGTGGATTTCTATCAGCTGTTAAAATTTCATCCAAATCGGTTAAGAATTGTGACCTGGAGAACGAATATAATTTTTTTTAAATCACACCAATAACTAAAATCTTTGACGTCATACGCTTGCGAAAACTGTGCATAATTTGTACTAACATGCATTTTAAAACATTTTGATATTCCATTGAAGTTTGTCTTGGCGTCAACAGGAAGTCGCTACGGCTTCCGGTCACTGAGTTATGTCTAAAAATGTGTTTTCACGTTGTGTGACGTCACATCGTGACGTTTAGTCCGATTAAGACGGGGTTTGGACACTGACCATCTCAGGTGGATTGCCTATCAGGTGTAAAAAAATTAAGAACGACTGGTCCAGCCGTTTGGGCTGAAGACGACCAGACAAACAAACAAACCAACAAACGGAACAGACCTACATACTTGACAAAATCGAAGATTTCGCCAAGTATCAAACAAAGACAAACAAGAGAACCCAAATGCAATACCCTCTCCTTCAGCGAGGGTAACTAGGAAGGTTTCAAGTGAGAGAGATTGGAAAACACTATCTTTCAGGTACAAATCGAACAAGACCGGAAATAGGCCGAAATGTCTCCTCTTTTCAAAACATGATGGGGGAGTCTTAACCTTATAGCAAGTCATTAGTTGTTACAAAGTTTACAAAGTTAGTTTACAACTTATAAACAAGTGCAAGACAAGATTACCTCTCTGATCCCTGAATAATCTGTGAAAACACACTCCTTTGAAGGTGAGAAGAAAATAGAAACCTCTGTTTTTTTTTTTTGGGGGGGGGGAGGGGGGGGTGCCAATGTCTTGCCAGAATTATTTTACTGAAATCCTGGCCATGAGGTAGGGTTCATAATTATTAGGCTTGACCTGTTATCGATAAAGAATTTTAAATGCTTTCATCCAGGTATGTATTTATAACTTCCTTCAGCACCACTTAACTGCTTAATGCTGCTGAGGTTTAAATGTGGAATTCCATCAAGTATTACATTCAGACGTTTTAGCATTGTATTTCTACCATCTTCAATCAAACAAGTAATGATGAAGAATGATTAATGTGCTTCATGACATCAGAGACACTGAGGTTTCTTCTGGCAGCTCAAACATTCTGGGTACAAAATAAATGGAGTGATTTGCACCTATCAGGGAATTTAATATTGTTGCGATTTTGGAAGATTCCACGGAGTTAAATCCAACAAATAAAAGGAATCTTGGAGTTCAGGAAAAGTAGTTCAGTTGTAATTTTGTTTAGACAGTTTATTTTTCCCCTCGTATCAGTGGACAGGGAAATGTGTTGTGTTTGTGTCCTATGTATGAATCCCTTTTGTAACTCCTCTCAATCCCTTTTTGTGAATCCCTTTTGTAACTCCGTTTTGGACCTCCCTTTTGTAACTCCCTCTCTTATGATATCCCTTCTAATCTCTTTTCCACATCCTAACCTAATCTCTCATTCTCTGCACCTCATTACAGCACACACAAACAACATGTTATATATTACATTACAATCACATTTCATTTAAAAAACCAGAATAACAAGCAAAGGCAACAAGGAACAGCACAAAGTAGCACTGGGGAACAGCACTCACAAGGGAACAGCAATCGCAAGATGAGGGATCTGAACAAAGCACCGCAGATTGGCAGGACTGGTCGTTGACTCCAACACAGAGCCAAGAGCACAGCTCACGAAAGTCACCTGGCAATATCGGTATGCCAACCAGGAAGCTGCACAAGAGCCACCCGTCCCCAGACCATGCCTCAATTGCTTTCCCACATCTATTCGTTTACTTGGAATGCACAAAGAGTTATCAACGATTTCCCTTCAACTCACTCAGAGCAAGGGTACTGACATGAATTCACAATTTCCGCTACGCATGACGAAACATTCACTGCATTTCTCCTCCCTGGGTGAATTACATCATCACCCTAATTTTTTCCATCCCCCCCCTCCATTTTCAAGTTGGGACTACGTAACTCCGTAGGCTTGCTTTAGGTGAGTGAGGGTTCACCATCAAGCCCCACCTTCTGTATTTCTCTTTCTCTGTCTCTGTCTCTGTCTCTGTCTCTGTCTCTGTCTCTGTCTCTGTCTCTGTCTCTTTCTCTTTCTCTTTCTCTCTCTCTGTTTTTCTCTTTGTCTCTTTCTCTCTTTCTCTCTTTCTCTCTTTCTCTCTTTCTCTCTTTCTCTCTCTTTCTTTTTGAAAAAAACTCATCCCAACTCTGTCTTCCTCATATGTGGCTGTTTCTATATATTACCTGCATCAAAAGCTGCCAACATATGGCACTCAATAGAATCATTTCATCTCCTCTCCCTGTCAAGGCTGGAGTGCCCCAAAGCAGTGTTCTGAGCCCAGTCCTATTTCTGATCTTTATCAATCATCTCTCTGACTCTCTGGAAAATCACCTTTATTCATTTGCTGATGACAACACCCTCTGCCATGACATCTTTCATCCTTCACACAAGCAGGCTGCAGCCTCTTTCCTCTCATCAGACCTTGAAAAAAGAATCATAAACTGGTGAAACACATATGTCATTCAATCTTGATCATAACCCACCAGCATTTCCTACTCATCTCTCTCTCTCTCTCTCTCTCTCTCTCTCTCTCTCTCTCTCTCTCTCTCTCTCTCTCTCTCTCTCTCTCTCTCTCTCTCTCTCTCTCTCTCTCTCTCTCTCTCTCTCCCCCCTCCTCTATCAACCTCACTTGTGTAACTTTCCAGAATGAATGAGGGGCCAATGTCTGTAGATTTATGTACATAATTGTTTAAGGGGCTTCCATGTACAGGGATAAGAAATTTTCTTGTGTGACACTGCAATGCTGAAAATACGTGCTTTTTTTGAATAAGAACTTCTGTTTCCAACCAGCTCAACTCTCCATTGGTTAGACATTCATGTGCAAATTGTGGAAGGGAGTTTTGCCCCTCTAATTTGCTATGGTGAGACAAGCCGACATCCCACTTATGGTTCTGCTCGGCCATATTTAATTGATAAATAGGGTGTGGTGTCGAGAACATTGTTCCAAATCTGGGGGCTTACCTTGCCAGGAAGGAACATGGAAATTGGACATGAGGACCCTACCTAATTTAATTGTCTCAGACCATGTCCGTGGATGCTTAGCAACCCGTCATGCCACGGAGTTATCTGTGACTCGGCTTCTGTGTCAATGGTTGGGAAGTGGGTCTGAGAGGCCACTCATGACCCAGCCGGCAAACCCATAACAACATAATGAAGTTCATTAATGATGTGATCAACTGAAAACTTTGCCTGAAATTTTAAAAATATATTTATTTAATAATGAAAAATAAAACACCAATGACATGGCACATGCCACTGTCACATGTAGGTATGGAGGTCACATTTGAAAACACGTTATTAAAACACCTATGATTAGTGCAAGGGCCTATTAAAATATCAACAAAGTTGATCTCATCACTGATCTCATGTAATTGTCAAGAGAAAGTCATGGAGGAATTTTTACTTTTGATGTATTGAAATTGTTCATTGTTATTTTCATTGACTGTTCTCACATTGATATCACTTTGTGAATTTTGCTAGCTCTCACATCAACTTCAAGGAATCAATTTATAAAGTATTTTGAAAAGTTTTGCATCCTCATTTGCATGGGTCCACAGTTGGCTTTTACTATTATGTGGATAATTTATGGTTATTCAGAACCAACTCGGAACTCGACGATTCAACCTGGTTTCATTATCCTGGAATGTTCTGGAGCTTCATTAGCTTGGGCCATGTCTGCCTTGGTATATCTTGGAATTCTTGCAGCTCTTTGCTTAGCTTTAGCGAATGAAGCACAAAAGAAGTCTTCAATTGCAAATGATGCAAAATTTGTCATCTTTAGCATATTAATTTACTTTGTAGTTCTTCTTGCCTTTGTTCCTGCATACAATTCCACGCGAGGAAAGTTGAGCACTGCTACAGAAATGTTTGGAATAATTTCTACAGCTTACGGTTTCCTTGGATGCTTATTTATACCGAAATGCTACTATATCTTGAAAGGAAGAGATATTTCAAATATGTAATATTCTGCTGGAAAGAGATAATGCTACCAGGCCATTATGTACAATGTATTCCAATAAAATTGTCAGAGTGTGATGAAAGAAGTTGCATGGTTTTCCTGAAAAATATTTTTGACCATTTATTTAATTTAATAATAATGTTCACATGAGGAAGGAGAAAGATTGGAGTCAGCAATTAAGGTATTGTTTTATTTTGAAATTTTAATTTTAGTTTATTTGACGTGTTTTGCGCTTATGTCAGTAGTAAGAGGTTGAGAGTTCTGATGTTGGCCCATTCCCCGATTGACTTCAATGTTCATTTCGAGAAAAAGTTTCTGACCAAGTCTATAAATGGTCATTGTTTCTTTCCACTCCCCCACACCTTCTCCAAATTAATGATCACAAGAGTTTCTATTTGCCTCTTTGGTTTCAATGTTAAAATAGGGAATAATTATTTAATTATCACTCCTATATTACTTAATATTATCATTTGACTTTACACACATCGCAGATATAATTGCATAAACAAAACCACAAACAAAACTGAAAACAAAAATCACATCACAGATATAATTGCATAAACAAAAACACATACAAAACTGGAAACGAAAACAAAGACACATATAAGTCAGGAAAAATTATTGCAGAAACAAAAACACAAGCAGTCATAGACTGGAACTTACGAAATCGTCAACTTGACCTCTGACCTTGTCTAATAAAAGCTGTCTCTAGAGAAGGTAGTGACGCAAACCAGAAGTTAAGAGGATGATTCTCCAAACCAAACCATCAAAAATCGAATGTTTTGGATGTTTGACCTCACTGTGACCTTAACCTTTGAACGATTTTTACCAAATTCTAATCAGCACTCGCCATCAACATCCTGAATCACGTGGTGTAATTAGACATTCGTACCTTCTTCCGTTCTCGAGATCATTTTTTAGATGTTTGATCTCACTGTGACCTTGACCTATGACCGATTTTGACCAAAATCTAATCAGCGCGAGCCATCACGCTCAAGAATCACGCGGCGTAATTTGACATTGGTAGCTTCTTCCGTTCTCGAGTTATCTGTACCAAACCATCAAAAATGGAATATTTGACCTCACTGTGACCTTGACCTTTGACCGATTTTGACCAAAATCTAATTAGCAGTAGCCATCACCCTCCTGAATCATGTGGTGTAATTTGACATTGGTAGCTTCTTCCGTTCTTGAGGTATCGTGCCTACAAACAAACACGCAAACACACAAACAGAGGACGGAAGTCATCAATATACTTACGAAATCTAAAGATTTCGTAAGTATAAAATAAACTAGATTGTATTCATAGAATACTTACCGATGTAGTCTTGAGAAGGACGTGGTGCAAGCTATCTCTTCCAGAAACAATTTTGCAATTAAAACTGGAAGGGCACTCTTCAACATCAATGTTGACAGATATGCATCTGCACACACCATTACATCATTATAGATACATGAACAAAGCTTGATTTAAATCCCTGAAAACAGATTCAAAATATGAAATAATTCTGGCTGTCAGACCATGCGTCCGATCAGGTTCAAAATTAAAACATATTGTTGTAGAATTCGCGCCCGTCTGCATGTGAACGACCGAGTCTAACCAATAGCGGTCGCTTCGCCCACTGAAGGGACAATCCAGTCGTGACTTTCTGCAACAACGCCAGAAACCAGTCATGGGTGGGTTTTCAATCCCACCACAACCTTGTCTGCACCCTGCCCGCGCTACAGGGTCCGATTGCCAAATCTTCGATTTCCCTAATTATTCGAGCAGGGAGGTTACCGAGAGATTGTACCTCAACGGGACCGCTTGGAAACGAGCCGCTTAAGCAGCTCGCTTCCTTTTGGGATAACCGAGTGGGGTGTTATCGCGCAGTTCCTTTGGACCCGATCACTTAACCGGCTATTTAAAATCCAACTACTACTCCGCAATACAAGATGGCATTTCAATGAGGGAATGGACGCAACAAAGAGGTTTACATTCAAACAAGGACATTGATTATAATAAAGCATGTATGCAATTAAACAAGGCAAAACACGGATGGAATTATACAAGCAACAAAAGCACAACAAAAGAACTACAACCGTCTACTTATTATGTTCAGTCACTTGCACTTAACAGCAGTTCCTACTTATTAGACGGGCCCACAGACACACGTACGCCCATACACACACCCAAAAGATGGTGGCAGAGGCCTTTAATAACGAGCTCCAGCTCGGAGGACTGGTTAGCTGAAACTCAGAACCTATCTCGAACCTCTCCACCTCTTGTGGTCTTCAAGTTGTTCGGACCCGGGCTCCCGCGAATCTTCCCACGCTTCTCAACTCGTATTGGTGAGACGATGCACCTATCCTTCTCGTCGCTGCATCACTTCCCCGAGGAACCACCTCCACGAATAGGTCGATGAGACGCACCAAGCCGGGAACCAAAATGGAGAACAAAGGGCTCCACGAACCAAGAAGAAGAAGCCACCACTCGCAGCTCGAGCCGAGCGACCGGCTAAACATCCTTCCAAGAAAAGCACCTCGAAGCAAAAAAGCCTCCTCCTGAGCCAGGCCTCAGCCGAAGCAAAAAACTTCTGAAGGCCTCAACCCTAACGCAAGCCAAGCAGGACCCAAAGGTTTACTGAACGTCTACTCTCTCCAAAGCAAAAAGCTTTCTGCTCAAAAACAAAGAAAGGATCTCATCCTTATCCATCTCCGCACCCCTCCTCCATGCCCAGCGTAACTCATGCCCTCGTGATCCATCCCATCCCCCCGCTCAACCACTGGTGGGAGGGACTTTTTGACATCATGAGTCACGGGACGGAAGGGTGGTTCTTGCTCTTTGCAGAAGAGGGGGAGAGATTTCTCCATTGTTCATTCCCTAACTATTAAATCGATCTGCAGCACATCTAATCGATTTCTGAACATTTACACAATGGAAGTTGACTGACTGATGAAGACATCAAACCTACCTCCACCCCCCCCCCCCAGAAAAATACAATTTAGCTCGAAATGACCCTCAAATTTTTTCAAACTCCGGATAAAGCGTTCGAGATATGCAATTCTTCTCCTTCTTTCGGCTGCTCCCGTTAGGGGTCGCCACAGCAGATCATCCGTATGATCCACATTGTGATTTGGCACATGTTTTACACCGGATGCCCTTCCTGACGCAACCCTGGTCGCCTCTTACGACACAGGGATATGGTACACCTATTTTAACCGGGGTATACACCGGCCCAGTACACTGGTACTCATTTCGCCGACCTCGGAAGGATGACAGGCTGAGTCAACCCCCTGGTGTATTAATTCAGTGGCTCAACGGGGCTTGAACTCAGGGCCTCTTGGATCCCAAGCCCGTGCCCTAACCACTGCGCCAACACTAGGCTCACGTTCGAGATATGCAATTATAACATCATAATGAAGCCACCGATGACATCATAAATTAAGTTTGATTTAAATCCCTGAACCCAGATTCAAAATATTAAATAATTCTGGCTGTTCGACCATGTGTCCGATCAGGTTGAAATTTAAAACACACAATCTGTATTCCCCATGAATACTGGATCATAATTGTGACATTTCATGTTGATTGATGAAGCGGTTCAAGAGAAAGAAATTTTCAAAATATTTAATTCAATCCAATAGGGCTACCGGACCATGTGACCTATTAATTATTTGTAAACACTGGTATCTGCAAGGTTTTTGGGACATGTGGGTGAAGTTTCCTTTCGATCTGTCAAGCCGTTCTGAAGAAGATGATTTTTTAAAGATTTTCGGGTAAATCCAATAGGGCTGCCAAACCATGTGATCAATGACATGTTGTTGGAGAACTTTTTCATCCTCGTGGAAAGGCGATGATACCTGTAAGTTTCAACTTCATTTCTTCAGCCATTTTGGACGAGAAGATTTTTGATGGGTTGTTGGTTAAAAACAATATGACTGCTGTTCCACATGACTGATAACATCATAAATCCCCACCTCCCCCATACAAATGAGCCCAAGATGACCCTCAAAAATTTTATTCTGATTGGATAAAGCATTTGACGCATGCAATTATGATGTCAAAATGAAGCCACCCATGACATCATCCAAAAAAATTAGCTTATTTCCCATGGGGAGTCCTTCACATATGCCAAGTTTCAATTTTTTCATGGAAAGGTTTTGGAGATACGCAGATTTTCCTATTCCAACCAACATCACAGATCTTCACTCATATATCGGCATGGTTCACCAGCTGGACACGGACGCATCACGGTTACATGACCGCGGTTTTGTTCTGTTGCAGTCACATGGTGAGCGTCATCGACTGGTCCAGTGTGGATCATGTCACTTTTCAGAAAGTGAATCCAGGTGTAGTATGATTGAACTCGAAGCATTAGCCATAGCTTGGTCCACATCAAAGTGTAAGCACTATGTCATGGGACTTTCGTTGTTCAACTTTTTGTGGACCGTAGACCCCTTGTGCGTATATTCAACTTGTATATGTTGGACGCCATGAAGAACCCTCGCCTGTAGCGTGTTGTGTGAAAACTGACACCATACAACTTAACCACCACTTGGCAGAGAGGTACGGAACACACGCTTCTGGACGCACTTACACATCATCCAGTGGATGAACCACAACCCCAGGATTGACCGACGGAAATGGAGTTTTCCATTCTTCCCGTTGTCGCCTCCCTGACATGACAAATTGATGATCGTCCATCTCGAGATCCCTTTTGAGATCCCATCCTCGAGAAGCTACGAGAATTTGCTCACAAGGAAGTTACCTATCACCTTTTCATCCAAACTGTCATCGATGGTATCCCCTCTCACAAAGGAGAATTGACACTTGTGTTAAGGAATTCTACAGTATTTGCAGTGATCTATCAGTGGACGTCCATCTCGTCCTGGATGGAGCCCACATCATTCTGCCTGAAGCAGCCCATTCAGACGGACTCAATCGTTTGCACACTTCACACCAATAATTGAATTTGTGAGGACACGGTCCGATATTGTCGTGTGCTGGTGAAACATAAACAATGGCATCGTCAACATCACCCGTTGTTGTGCCAAACAGCAAGAGTGGTAGCCTTCACAGCAAGGGGAACCTCTGATTAGGGATCTTTGAGGGAACTCTCAAATACTCAATGTCCACTCGCGGCAAGTACAACTCGATCAGAGAATATTTATTCACAATATCACGGAATGGTAGAGCATTGATGCACACATGAAATGATTTCTGCGAAATTCCAGTTAAAAAAATTGTGTGTGTGTTTGTGTGTGTGTGTATGTGTGTATATATATATATATATATATATATATATATATATATATATATATATATATATATATATATATCTTCTTCTTCTTTCGGCTGCTCCCGTTAGGGGTCGCCACAGCGGATCATCCGTATGATCCGCACAGTGATTTGGCACATGTTTTATGCCGGATGCCCTTCCTGACGCAACCCTGGTCGCCTCTTACGACACAGGGATATCGTACACCTATTTTTAACCGGGGTATACACTGGCCCAGTAC
>NC_140961.1:152356707-152429207 GCF_056783735.1 Eptatretus burgeri
ACAATCCTTAGTTTTAATTTCACACAAGCGACCACACATCTTCTTTCACATACCCACTACAACTTGAAACAACAAAATAAAATGAGGCATCTTTATTGTCCAATGAAACTTATAATACCTTATTTAATATAATTGAGAAAAATGACAAGTTTAGTTATATTCCGGGAAGTGGATACAAAACGATAACAGTCTCACACGGAGCATATGAGATTTCTCAAATATCTTCCGAAATTGTTCGTCTTATGAAAGAACAGGGTGATGAACCAAAAAATATTGTAATAGATTTTCAAAAACATATTTCAAAATCAACGATTAAACTTAAAAATAACGACAAGGTTGATTTCACAATTGATAATTCATTTACAGAGTTATTGGGTTTTTCCTCAAAAAAGATTGAAACTAATGGGACGTTTTACAGTGGTAATGTCATTAAAATATCCTCAGGAATAAATTCGGTGTTAATTCGCTGTGACTTGATTGATGGTGCTTCTAATGATGGAATAAAAACAAATACAATATTTTCATTCAGTGCATACTCAACCCCAATTGGTTATAAATTCAATATGGAACACAAAAATTTGGTTTATCTCCCTGTGTCAGGAAATACCATACACGGAATAAATTTTAGGATAACCGACCAAGATAATCGTATGATTTATTTTTATGGAGAAGTTATATCCATCAGAATTCACCTTCGTGAAGTTTTCCAATAAATAAATACGATGGTTATGTGAGGAAAGACGAGTTGGAAAAATATAAAATAATTACATGGGAGGGGATGTTCCTTTCCCCATACTACAAGGGTGAAGGTATGTATCTTGGTCGAGCATACTATAATCCTAAGAGACAAAGGGGGTGTCAGACATCAATTTAGAGGAGATGGTATAATTGATACTCCAATGGGAATCGGTTCAACTATTCTTAAACATAAAGACCAAGGTGGTTCAACTGCTTCTGCTGTGGGAAATGTAGCAGGTGCTTTCAAGAGCATAATAGATGCCCAAAAGGAATCTCATAAATTACAAGCAATGAAAGAAATTAAGAAAGACAAAACTCAGTTGTCTCCGCAAGAACGACCTAAAATAATTCAAATACTTGGGGCAGGGTTTCAAAAGTTTTAACATCTTTTTTCCTAAATAAATACAAGTATGGAAGTAATTGATAGTATCTATAATTTGTATGATACTACTATCATCTCAAACTCCACTAAAAAGGAAGATTACTTCAAGCTAAATGCAACAACTTGAATGCAAATGGTACAAAAAGTTTTGAAATAAATAATCAACAAACTTGTTTGAATCTATCAGGAAGTTTATTGTTGTGTAAATTCACATTACCTAAGACTGGGAGTAACACAAACGCTCCACTCGTAATGATTTCTTCTGGAAAATGTTTGCTCGTGTTCGTTTGTACTTTGGAACACAAGAAGTTGAAGCAGTTGATTATGTCTCTGCTGTATCTGAAATGATGAAATTTACACTATATACATTCAGCGATAGAATGGGAAACGGAGCTCTTGAAGGTTTTATTCCTGATATGTCAACGGGAACAATCACAGACCGTGGATATACTCAAAGGAAAGGAACGTATACTGATGATACAAAAGCAGTTAATAGTTTTACTGTGGCAGTTCCTCTTAAAGGTATATTTGGATTTTGTGATCATGATAAAGTTCTGTATGGTCTAAAAATTAGATTTCAACAACAAAGCAATGATAATGAAAATAGATTACTTTTTGGTGTTGGTAGTGCTTTTGTTGATGAGAATAACTTTGTAATTGATGAAATGAGTTGGTATATTAGTGAATATACTCCTAATCTTAAAACAGAAGAGATGTTGAAAAGAAGACTCAACTCAAAGAAACGACTCAGCGTATCATACCTCAAAAGAAGGTGTCAACACGTTAAACTAAACCAAACCACTTACACGTGGAATTTGGGTGTTCTGGAAGGAAAGCCACGATATCTGTGGATCATTTTTTAAAAAGCTGATGGCGTTACTGCTAGTGATAAGAATAATGCATTGAGTGATAATGCTAAGGTGAAACAACTTCTTGTTTCTCTTGATGGAACATTTTGTTGGAACTGCTAAGGTGGAGATAATTCCTGATGATGATGACGAACGACCACATTAAAATTAACGTGCTTCACGCAAGGAGTTTTACCTGCCAGGGCTGAAACTTGACACCATCAGCACAGGTTCCATTGGAAAAGGGTCCCTGCCCATGAACACACAATAGTAGGTCATGTAAAGCATTTGCGGAGGCATACACAGCCATGTTGGTGTTGTAAGTCACTCACAACTGTGAAATGTCAGGGAATGTTGTATCCACGGAATTAAGTTGTTCGAACCCAGAACAAGGCTGTTGCTCTTCATTGTCCTCGTTGACGTGCAGTTGAAAACAATACTCCACAAATCAATGATGAAAACATTCAGTGGTTGATTGCTCCTTTTGCCATCCGTTGTTAAGTTAATTATTTGTGTCCAATATAATTTGTTGTCATCATTCTCCGAATTTTCAAAAATCAATTTCCTTTGCAATTTTTAAACCAATGATGTTTCTTTTTTTTGTAAACATGTAGCTATCACACACATCAATGTGCTGAACATGTTCTTTAAAATCATAATCTCTTTTATTTATTTTGTCTTTATTTCCCTGTGTGTGTAGATTGTAATATTTCTACAACTGGAATGCGTCATTGCAATTTGGTTTGTTAACCTGTAAATGTCATTCATGCTTAAGTCTGTTCGTCCAATGACATTCATATATTTCTGTAAAGTTCCTGTGACAAATTCAGTGACTGAAGATTTCTCAGTGGCATGAGGTTTCAAATTCTTCAGGAAATTCTCCAAGCCAGGAATTTTTGCTTTACGCAGTGCAAATCCAATTGCACCTTGGAACACGTGTGCATACCTTTGCACAGCAAACAAGGAGGAAGAAACCCATGCTTCACTCACTTCCAAGTCCTCTTTGAGATGTTACGTAAAAAAGTTCGTCTACAAAAGGTCTGAAACTCGGAACTCCTGTAAAAGCTACAATCACCATTGCCTTCGTTGACTCCAACATTTCTCCTGAAGTGCAAAAACTTTATATAAGCTTGCTGTTAATGCATTTGATAAATGTATAAGATAGAAGAAAATGACATTCAAAATCATAAATAGTTTGATGAAAAGGTTTGAAAAATAAGAAATTAATCTAAAGTTATAAATGTAAAATATTACCTAGTAATCTAATCTGGTTAACTTCATGTTCTTTGAGAATTATCCTCCCAAAAGCAATGCACAGGCCACTTGGTTCTGCCTCCAATAAAAACTGTGATATTCCATCCCGACCATAATCATCATCAACTTCTCTAGTTCCTACAAAGAGCCATCCAAAGTAGTTCACGAGTCGATCTATTGCTGTGGCCTGAAATTATCACTCGGTATTGTTCTCAGAAAGGATGGATATTCCTTTTTATTGCTCAGGCATTTGCAGGATGATGTATAGCTTATCTACAGCCAAAGGATTATAAGCGATGAGTGAAAATATATGTAATCAAGTGATCACACAAACAACTACAATGCTATTCAGTAGAGCACATACCCCTGTCAGGCTGAACAGTTTACTTTTTTGAACTGAACAATTTACTGAACAATTTTGTATCTAATTTATTAAAAAATATTTAACTTAATATCACCTAAATATTTAATTTTATATCACCTAAATATTTCCCTTTATTCCACATAAATATTTCACTTCATATCACATAAATATATCACATTACATCACATAAATATATAACTTTTACACCACGTACATATTTTTCTTTATGCCACATAAATATTTATCTTTCTTTCACCAAAGTGTTTCACTTTTTCTCACCTAAATATTTCACTTTATATCACATAAATATTTTATTTTATGTCACAAATATTTCACTTTGCATCACATACATATTTCATTTTTTAGCAGATAAATATTTCATTTTATATCACCTAATATTTAATTTTACTTCACCTAAATATTTCACTTTAGATCACATAGATATTTTTCATTATTTTTCTTAAATATTTCACTTTATATCACCTAAACATTTCACTTCATATCACATTAATATTTCCCTTCATATCACATTAATATTTCACTTTATGTCACCAAAACATTTCATTTTATATGACCTAAATATTTCACTTTATACATCATGAATATTTAACTTTATGCCACGTAAATATTTATATTTCTATTAGCTAAATATTTCACTTCATATCACCTCAATATTTCACTTTTAATCACCTAAATATTTCACTTTATATCACCACAATATTTAAATTTATATCACAAAAATATTGCATTATTTGTCAGAAATATTTCACGTTTTATCAACTAAATATTTCACATTATATCGCCTAAATATTTTACTTAATACCACAGAAATATTTCACTTTATATCGCTTCTCCAGCCATTCAAAATAATACAAAATGTCCTCACTTGCGGTGTTTGATAAAGGCTTAAAAATCGAGAAACGATGCTTGAATACCCTGATAGAGCTTCTCCAATAACGACCTTGTGGTGTGCAGGAATATCCAGGAGTGTCCTGCCTTCTTTTGCCAATGAATGATAGAATTGCATTCACGAGTCTGTCTGTACTTAAGCACGTGTCATACATGACATATCCAATTGTGGTGTTTGGGAACAGTGTGGAATTACTTATTTCATTTATTGCAAACACTATAGCCGTACACCAGCGGAAACGCCTTTCACTGAACCTGTGGTGAACAGATTTCAAATAAAATGTAAACATGTCATTCCATTTGTGAATTATATCATTGCAGTGCAATGTCATAATTTATGTGAATTTTATAAGAAACTCAGTGACTAAATATCGCTTCATGGTTGGACCAATTAGTAATATTGTTTGCCAAATTTACCCGTGCATAGACTGATTTAACCCTCTCCCCCCCCCACATTGCCTCGTCCTCATGGCCCGCTCCCTCCCTTTGTCTCCAAATTCGTCCTGATGTCCCTTCCTGCGAGAAATATCTGATACACAATGGCATAGCAGGCTTTGACAGGCCCTTCCACTGCAGGGGTGTGAGGGGGGGGGGAATTGGGAGGTGGAGCAGAGAAGGAGGGCAAATTTACCAGTGCGGAGAGTGATTTACCGTCAGCGTTGCCCAGGAAGAAAAAGGAAATTGTAATACTCTCTGCGACCACTTGGTGGTGCTACACGGTACACATTTTTACTTCGACAATTTATGGCACCACTTCCCACCACCAACAACCCCAAATGAGTATGTGGCCACATAGCCTATGTTACCCCCCCTCCCCACCTCAAGTTTGGATTTTTTTCACATAAAAGATGGGGCCCCGCATAAGGAACAGAGAGAGACAGAGAGAGAGAGAGAGAGAGAGAAAGAGAGAGAGAAAGAGAAAGAGAGAGAGAGAGAGAGAGAGAAAGAGAGAAAGAGAGAGAGAAAGAGAAAGAGAAAGAGAAAGAGAAAGAGAAAGAGATAGATAGATAGAGAGAGAGAGAGAGAACGAGAGAGAGAGAGAGAGAGAGAGAGAGAGAGAGAGAGAGAGAGAGAGAACGAGAGAGAGAGAGAGAGAGAGAGAGAGAGAGAACGAGAGAGAACGAGAGAGAACGAGAGAGAACGAGAGAGAACGAGAGAGAACGAGAGAGAACGAGAGAGAACGAGAGAGAACATTGGTTACAAGTTCCGAGGAAATGGATACATTTATTACAAAAAATACAAAAGGCAAAACATGTATATGTATATACTTTTAACATACATCTCAAATAATGTCAAAAAAGTAGAAACAATGAGCTTCAAATCAAAAATAATCAAAATCAATGTTTTCAATTTGTTGTCTTGAATCTCACCAAAAACACAAACACACCAAGCATCAATTAATTTTTGAAGATTTCCGGTGTTTTTGGAAAAGGTAAACTCAAGCTGCAATCTTGCTGAGACCATTGCATTGAAAGACAACATGATATTGTAAAACTGTACATTTGCCAGCTCGTTTATTGGTAGGGAAACAGCAAGTTTTGCAGTCACTATGAGGAAGTTAAGCTGTTTAGATACAGGATCTTGTTTAGTAGCAAAACCAAAGATTTAAGTTCTCAAAGAGAAAGTAATATTCATTTTATGTGCAAAATAATGAAAACGAATGAAACAAAGGAAATAATCGAACATAGTCTATAAATGCGTGAAACAAGTCTTGATTGACTACAAAAAGGACGCCAAACAGATACAGGAGAAAAATGTCCAATGAATGTGTTGGCGGGAACAATCCAGTGGGCCAAACGCCACTGGAGATCACCTGTTCTTTTTGATATGGGCTCACTGTACATGGCTTCCCAAATAGGTTTGGAGAGGGGTCCTTCAGGCAGCAATCCTTTCCGTCAGGTATCCCTGTTTAGTAAGTAGTTCCCATGTCACGATTTACCAGTGCAGAGAGGCAAAATAAACAAATCAGAAAAAGTGTTCGAAGTTTGTTTAAATAACTATTTTGAAAAATGCGAATTAATGTTATGTTGGTTTGTTGCATTACATGTTCTGTTTGTTGTTCCTTAACAGGTTCAGTTAGTTGCAAGATTCCTGGAAGTGGGTTTTATAATGACATGGGTTTTATGATCCCTGGTTGAGTCGTTGAAGAGAAAATAGTTTGAAATAATAGCAAGGACCTACAGAACCTCCGTGGTAAATACACTGCTTGAGAGAATGCCATGTAGTTATTTGGGAGTGTATATAAACAACACTGCCGACTCGATCGCCGAGGCCTATACGTACTGTGATCTTCAAGAGGCCCATTAAGACTTTTGGCTCCATCCCTTGTATATTTGATTATCATCTTTAGAGTCACTTTGGTCGTTTTACACTAAAGAAAAACTTATGGTGAGTGCATGGCGATTGTGAATATGTCAGCTCTGAAGATGTCTTTGGAATCACACAGCACCAAAATGGCATTTGTAGAATTTTTTTCCGGTTGAAATTTTGGGTGGAGTCAGGCCAGATGTCCAACCAATGGGTGGAATAGAATGTTACTCGCAGATGGATGAAAAAGCAGATTGCAAAATAGATTATCTTCTGTTGTGTTTGCTTATTGTATAATTTTACAAGGAAATGGGCTTCAACAAGTAAAAAAGACATAAAATGTCATAGCAACTGTTTTACTAATTTTGCTGCTAAAAGCTAAAGAGCAAGCCCATGTTTGTGTACAACTAAAATGGCCACCAGTCTACCTGTTGGCCATCTTTGATCAAATCACAAGATAAAGTGAGGAGCATGTGTATGCCTTCATGTTCTGTGCTTGTGCCACGTTTGAACAAAATTGGTCCATAGCTGTATGTAAAATGGTTGGGGATATATTTAAGTAACAAAATAGCCACCACTCGGCCATATTGGATTTGATCTGGAAAAAAAATGATGTGCTTATGCAAGCCATCATTCCATATCTCTGTGCCAAGTCGAAACAACATCGGTGAATGCATGTCTGAGAAATGGTTGAGGAAGTGCTCGACACTTTTTTTCCAACTGAAATGGCCGTCAGTCAGCCATCTTGGATCTGATGTCAAAAAAAATGACGTGCTTCTGCATACCGTCATATGTTTGTGTTCCAAATGCGAATATAATCACTGTATGCATGACCGATATATGGATGTGGATGCATGCATGCACATGAACAAAATTGAGACCAAATCTATAAGCCCCCATTTCAGACCAAGTCCAACGGGGCAAATAACATTAAATGAGGAGGAGGTTGAATGAATGAAAGAATATGAGGCAGGGGGTTGTGTGGGTCTACCCAAAATACATGTTTCATGTAACAATTTGGAAGTTGAGAAAGGGAGTCCACCTGGAGTAGTTGGTAATTATTGTTATAAATAGCAGGTGAAGAAGAGGTAGACAGGTATAATCACCTCTGGTGTTGGGAGTATGGAGAAGATGAGGATTCGTAGAACAGCTCGAGCCAAAAAGGATTATTTTTGCACAACAAAAAAATTACATTGATGAGGGCGACCAAGGAACAAGGACCACACATTACGATCAACAAGTGCAGTCACGTATCAACCAAATTGGAGTCCAAACTATGTTATGCTTTTAATGCACCTGGATGATTATAAATCATACTTACTTGACACAAGCACTCGATTGCGGATTCTCCCGAAGACAGTCCCTCTGTGTGTGTACTCGTCAATGGGAAAAGAGCACCAATCATGACATCTCCAGGTAAAAGTACTCTGCAGAGAACTTTCTCTTCATCTGCGAAGCACAAATCTGTATCTGAATGACAAAACTCCGACAGAAATAACGGCGATGGTAATGTTGCCAAAAACACAATGAAATAGGGAAGGGAAACATGAACTGCAAGCAATTTGATATTGGTGGATCTCTCCATGTTTCACAAGCTTTTCCTGGAGTGAAACAACCCAGGAAGATTCTCTACAGCTGATGCATTAAACACATTGGATTTCATCACATGATGAGTGAATCTGAACCCCCAAATTAATATAAAAAACCCGAAAGACCAAATTTTATATTTTCTAAATTCTCCTCTCCCAAACGTTTTATCATTAACAAAGGTAATAAAAAACGCTAACATCATGCCAATTAATCTCTACATAATGTTTTAATGATGACCTTGATGTTTAAATACAAACAGTTTAACAAACAGATGTTTATGATCGTTACAAACACAAAATCCTACAATTGTGTGGATTTTGATGAAACCTGAGTTTCATGTAGACAAAGAAAATGTCGAAAACAAAATTCATTTATGGGACAAATAAGTCGATTGTGCGTCATCACAAACCCCCACACTTCCCACAGAAATTAACGTTGAAAGATGGCAAAAAGTTCCACCAGGAATGACGCATTGTCAAATTTTAATTTAATTTTTTTTCCCGTTTTGACCCATGTGACCAAGCTGTTCGTCTTAGATCCTGAGGCTGTTATTTCATGAGTGTTCTTTTAAGATAGCCCTTCCCTTTTGTCTAGTGGATTTGTGGGACAAAATTCATTCCGAGGGCTTTAAGGCAAGTCTTAATTTCTATCCTTTATCTATTTTATTTACTTTGGTGCACACACGATCTTCTCTTCACGCATGCATGCCCACATAGTAAGAAGAGACTTCGTTTGCATATGCTGCCAACACCTCATTCAAACTTGGCGCAATTACAAAAAGCGACCATCATCTAAGACCTTCACCATACTCGAACCACAATGCTACAAAATTATTACAACCATCACAAAACCATTATAAAAATCCCTACATCAATTCAGCTCGCTTCCCTCACCATAACCGCAACAACGCTTCAACCACTTCACACAACTGCTACAAATGCCGCAAACACTGTTATCACCATAAACGCCAAACACTGTCCTTTGAAGATATAGGGAATAATGGACACCACATACCTTGACAGTTGCTTGTGCTTGGAACGTACTGGCATGTAGCTCAAGGTGCAAGTATGTGCTCAAATCCGTTCAACATCACATGGATAGCTCTCTCCGCTCGGTTGCAGCCCCCATTTGGTGTCCAACACATGTGCATGCCTGGATAGCGTCAACAAATACTCTCTCCCCATGTTAATCTCAGAGATGAGTCGTATGGTGAGGCGCAGAGCGAATGAGGTAATTTCCAGCATCAAGTCCTCACAGGGGAGGGGCTAATAATTTGGAAAGCATCTGTTCACCAATGGTGGTGCTGAGAAATGCCTACCAACACTCATTATCAGAATTTGAGCTCCTCCCTCATCAGACATCAATAAAAGACTCTGTGAATGAGTTGTAGTAGCTCTTGGTTCGGGGGGAGAGAGAGAGAGAGAGAGAGAGAGAGAGAGAGAGAGAGAGAGAGAGAGAGAGAGAGAGAGAGAGAGAGAGAGAGAGAGAGAGAGAGAGAGAGAGAGAGAGAGAGAGAGAGAGAGAGAGAGAGAGAGAGAGAGAGAGAGAGAGAGAGAGAGAGAGAGAGAGAGAGAGAGAGAGAGAGAGAGAGAGAGAGAGAGAGAGAGAGAGAGAGAGAGAGAGAGAGAGAGAGAGAGAGAGAGAGAGAGAGAGAGAGAGAGAGAGAGAGAGAGAGAGAGAGAGAGAGAGAGAGAGAGAGAGAGAGAGAGAGAGAGAGAGAGAGAGAGAGAGAGAGAGAGAGAGAGAGAGAGAGAGAGAGAGAGAGAGAGAGAGAGAGAGAGAGAGAGAGAGAGAGAGAGAGAGAGAGAGAGAGAGAGAGAGAGAGAGAGAGAGAGAGAGAGAGAGAGAGAGAGAGAGAGAGATATTGACTTTTAAAGCTCTTTTATTTATAAAGGTAAGCAATTCACACAAGTCATACGAATAATAATGAAATCACTAAAATTCCAAACATGTGCAACCCAACAACCCCAAAGAGAAAAAAGAACCCCATCTTTGACACTGTAATAAGAAATTCAATGCATCATGTGCCTGGTGTTGGCTTTGTGGTTTTGCTGGTGGGCTTGGGACCTAAGGATGCTGAGTTCAAATCACACGAGGCTGTTGAATTAATACCAGGTGGAGTGGACTCTGCCAGTCATCTTTCTGAAGTTGGCAAAACGAGTGCCAGCATGCTGCTAAACTGTGTTGGAGTGGTGACCTGTCCAGGATTGTGTCCAATAGCCAAGGAGACTGCTGAGGCAGCACCAACGCTCTGCACAGAGTATGATACGAATGGATGGTGGATGAAATACACCATTATCAACTTTACAAAAACCTCCCTTTACACACCATTTTTGTGCGAACGTTTGCAAATCATCTTTCATTTGACAAGAAGAGAATTCCCTATGTTGCCTTGCCATGACAAGAACCACAAAAACTATCACTACATCACATAAAATATCAGCATTTGCAAGAAGCTTTGCTTTTATTGTTTTGTAGATTGCCAATTTTGCTATAGAAATCAGGTAATTGATAAGAGCAGTCTCTGAGCTCTTCTTTTGAACCAAGTGGCATTCCAAAAACAAAAAAAAAACGCATGGAGAAAGAAAAGTTCATCCGATGTAACAGCAGTGATAATAACTCAGAGACGTGAGTCTTGCTCAATCTACATATGCATGAAAAATGTCTTCAGAGAGTATACATAAAGGACGTCCCTCTGTATTCGTGTCATTAAATCGATGTAGTATTACATTGGAAGGCAGCACCATATGAGTGAGCTCCAGGCAATATCACCAGTCCTTTTAACAATTGGTGAAATATACATCACGGACCATTGTGAATGTGAGGGAAGCTCAGAAGGCAGTTTTTCTTTCAATCGATCCCTAAATGAAGTAGGCCATAAGAAGGGAAATCGAATTGAAAGAGACAAACGGTACAGTATATTTTTGTCTTTACTCGAGAGTAACGAAGAGGATAGCAAAATAGATATTGTGGAGTTATCAGCTGGCAAGTTATTGCTAACACATATCTGTGGTTGTCTGGTGATCACCAGGCATGCAGGACATCTTTGTCGATGTCAGGGAGCAACAGGATATCAACATGATGCAGTCCAATGAAAAAGAGTTCACGATTGAAGCCCAGCTTACCGGCTTGTTTCAATTATAGGCTTTCAGTGGATTTCCAGGGCAATGCCTCCAGAAATATAAAACGACAAGCAGTAGAGATACAGACGGCGATCACCCGAAAAAGAATGTCCACAAGTCCATGACCCCCTTCCCCCAGTGGAAGGCAAATAGTCTCTGGATTAAGCCAATGCTTTCCATCCCAGAAGATGTCAAGCAAACATTTTTGGATCAATGATACCAATGTTACAGGTGGCTGCAGGACAATCATTTTATACAAAAGCAGATGGGCAGGTCAGGTCAAGTATGGGAGCATGTGCCAGAACAGCACGTCGCTACGTCCACTTTCCGCCGTTATTCCAGGGGCCTCCATCTGGCCATCCCCCGGGCAGATGCCAGGCCCATCCCCATCTCCTTGAGATGATGGTCAACCTGCTGCAACCACGAGGCACGTGGTCGGCCCACTGGCCTCCTCCACTCATGAGACTACCTCGCTGAGAGAATCTGGTGAGCAGGATCAGCATCAGGAAAACGAGCCACATGTCCATGAAGCCGCAACTGACGCTCACGGACTATGCAGGTCACAAATCTAATCCGAGTATCTCTCAGCAACCGCTCATTCGACACAAAATCCGACCAGCAATACCCAAGGATTCTCCGAAGAGACCTGGCACCAAAGGAATGAAATCTCCGTCTCAGATCCTTGGTCAGAGTCCAAGTCTCGCATCCATAGAGCAAGACTGGAAGTACCAAGGACCTGAAGACTCGGACTTTCGTCCTCCCGGGCAGGTACCGGCAGCACCACACCCCATGAACCAGTGAATCCATGACTCCCCAGGCCCGACCCAGACGTCTATTGATCTCTGACTCACAGCTAGCAGAGACATGAATATCACTGCCAAGGTAAGTGAATCTCTCTACGACCTCAACATCCTCACCACAAAGAGACAAAGACAGGACAGCAGCATCCAATATGTCAACGAAAGCCTGGATCTTAGTTTTAACCCAAGAAACCCGAAATCCCAGTGGCTCAGACTCCTCATTCAGCACCTCGAGGGCCCACAAAAGGATATCTAAAGTCTCCGCAAAGATGATGCATCATCTGCAAAATCAAGGTCCGAGATCTTGACATTCCCAAACGATGCACCGCAGCATGATCTCTCCGACATCCTCCCTAAAATCCAGTCCATACTGTGCTGTGTCACGTGATTGGGTTTTCGTAGATCATGCCTCGCCCGCTAGGGGTGGCAGGACTGTGCTTCTGGTCGCGCAATAAAGCGGAGTAGATTGTGGCCCGCGTGCTTCTTGCGTCCCACCGCACCTAGTACACACTAGTTGGCTGACGAAGATGGGATCATACGGACTTATGCCCCTTTTCGACGGGGACGACTTCGAATCGTTTTCAGAGCAATTGGATTGCTATTTCCACGCGAACGATGTGGTCGACGAGAGCAAGCAGAAGTCAATCTTGCTCGTTTCGCTTTCGCCGGAGCATTATCGGCTGCTGGGTGACTTAGTGGCACCGAACAGGCCCCGGGATGACGGGCTGGCGTTTCGGGACATCGTGGAGAAAATGAAAGCACACATGGCGGTTGAGCAGACTCGCGGGGATGTTCGAGCCATCACCGGCCACGCAGGGTCGCGAGCGCCCCGGGACGTGCGCACGACCTTCGATGCGAGTCGGACGTCGCCGCGCGGCCACGCGTGCGGAGAGGTGACACCGCGGACATGCTTGGGATGTGGAGGTCGACACCTGCGCCGTGCATGCCCGTATAAAGGCAACGTGTGTTTGAAATGTCACAAGGTGGGTCATTTGGCGCGTGTGTGCCGTGGGGCTTCGGCCACCGTTAAAGTCGTGGACCGCGATGTGCGACGCAACTCGGGGCGGAACCAGCGGCCGGTGTTGAGCCTGGGTTCAGTTGGCCCGGCGACGGCGCGCCCGATGACGGTGGAAGTCGAAGTGAACGAAACGCCGATCACTTTCTAGGTCGATACAGGAGCAGCGGTGTCGCTCATCGGTGAACAGACCGCGCATAGACTCAACGGCTTGAAGCTTATCAGGTCAAACCTCGCGCTGTTCACGTACACCCGCGAGAAGATAACGCCAGTCGGGATGGCAGACGTGTCTGTGCGATACCAAGGCCAGGTCGCCACGCTTCGGGTGTACGTCGTACGGGGGAGGGGGCTGTCTCTCCTCGGCCGAGATTGGATGACCCGCATCAGGCTATTCACCCGCATCAGGCTATCCAGGGCCACAGTTCACCTTGTGCAACCCGTGCCGAGCCAGTGGGAGGATCAGTTGGAGGAGATTCTTCAAAGACATCAAGGGTTGTTTAGAGACGACCTTGGGAAACTCAAGGGCATGGAGGCAAAACTCTTCTTGAAGGAGGGGGTGATTCCTCGGTTTTGTAAACCACGTCCGGTGCCGTATGCCCTGCGGGACAAGGTCAAGGGTGAACTGGATAGGCTAGAGGCCTGTGGAGTGATCAAACGGGTGTCATGCTCGGATTGGGCCACCCCGGTTGTCACGGTGCTGAAACGGAATGGGGACGTCCGATTGTGCGGCGACTTCAAATCCACAGTTAACCCGGGGCTCAGCGTGGAGCAATATCCATTGCCGTCAATCGATGAAATATATGCGCGATTGGCGGGGAGTCGATACCTCACGAAGCTAGACCTGCGTGATGCATATTTTCACCTGCCGATGGATCCCGGGAGTAGCGAGCTTTTGACAATCAACACGTGTCAAGGACTCTATCGATATACCCGACTCTGTTTTGGGATTGCTTCGGCTCCAGCTTTGTGGCAGAAAGCTATGGATCAGGTTTGCATTGGCCTGCCCGCTCAGACCTACCTGGACGATGTACTCATTGCGGGGAAAACGGCGGACGAGCATCTTGCGAACATTGCCCGAGTGCTGACAAAGCTAGAAGCGTGCGGCCTGCGCTTAAACAGGAACAAGTGCGCGTTCTTCAAGCAGCGCTTGGAATACCTCGGGCACATCATCACGCCAGAGGGGCTGTTGAAAGGTCCTCGGAAGGTGGAGGCGATTCAGCGCATGCCACCGCCTCGCGACAAGACGCAGCTGCGTGTGTTCATTGGCATGGCCCAGTATTACCAAAGGTTCGTGCGCGGGCTCAGCTCACAGCTTGCGCCGCTGACGCGGTTGCTCAAGAAGGACGAGCGCTGGATTTGGGGGCCTGCACACCAGGCATCGTTCGACCACGTCAAGCGGCTGCTCACAGAGGATACGGTCCTCGTGCACTACGAGCCTGCACGTCCGCTCCTGTTAGCATGCGACAGCTCTGCATATGGCATCGGGGCAGTGCTCTCCCACAGGATGGACGATGGTTCCGAGCGGCCTGTTTGTTTTGCATCCCGGACCCTGTCCACAGCAGAGCGCGGATATGCCCAGATCGAACGGGAGGCTCTCAGCATCGTCTGGGGTGTGCGGAGGTTTCATCAATATCTGCTGGGACGGCATTGCATTTTACAGACGGATCACAAACCACTTCAATTCATCCTGAGACCCGAACGCGGAGTGCCGGTCGTAGCAGCCGCGCGAATACAGCGGTGATGTCTGTTTCTGGGTGCTTACAATTATGATATTCAGTTCCGAAGCACCGAGAAGCATGCTAACTGCGACGGGCTCTCACGCTTGCCGTGTGCGGAGGGTCCACCTGCGTCTGAGCTGGGCGACCGGGTCGACGTGTTTGCGCTGGACCAGGTCCAAAGCAGGCCGGTCACGGCCAGGCAGGTCGCGGTGGAGTCGGCTCGTGATCCGGTGCTTGCCCGTGTCGTCCAGGCGATTTCTACGGGGAATTGGAGCGATCTGCCTTCGACTCCGGCATTTCGACCTTTCACGTCACGCGCAGCGGAGCTGTCGTTGGTCCAACGGTGCATAATGTGGGGAATGAGGACCGTGATTCCACCGAGGTTCAGGCAGCGGTGTTTGGAAGAACTGCATGTCAGTCACCTGGGCATCGTGAAGACCAAGAGTCTTGCTCGTAGCCTGTTGTGGTGGCCGGGGTTGGACAAAGACATTGAGCAATTGGTTAAGCGTTGCACCACGTGCCAGACAGATGCTGATAACCCGCGTCGAGCTTCGGGTCTCTGGCCTGTGCCAGCCCGAGCTTGGCAGAGGGTCCATGTAGATTTTGTGGGGCCGGTTAATGGCAAGATGTTTTTGATTGTGATTGATGCATTCTCAAAATGGCCGGAGGTGGTAGTAATGCAGCATACTTCAGCAAGCATTATGGTAGAGAAGCTGCGGACGATCTTTGCTAATAAAGGGTTGCCGGAGATCCTGGTCTCTGATAATGGTCCGCAGTTCATCGCGGGTGTATTTGATGAGTTTATGCGCCAGAATGGTATTCGACATCTAAGGTCTGCACCTTATCATCCTGAGACGAATGGCCAAGCTGAGTCGTTTGTCAAGATGTTGAAGCGGGCTTTGCGCAGGGGGGGGGGGGTGTTGCACCTGTGCAGACGGTGGTCGATGTTTTTTTGCTCCATTACAGGAACGCAGTTCATCCTGTCACGGGTGACTCGCCTGCTATTCGTCTCTATGGACGGGCTTTGCGGTCCAGGCTAGATTTGCTGCGACCTTGAGGGTCGGGGAGTGGGGCGATGTCGCGTCCGACGCGGCTGCGCAGCTTCGAGGTGGGGCAGCGGGTGATGGTACGCGATTATTTCCACGGTTCCAAATGGGTGCCGGCGGTGGTCTCTGGGGTGCTGGGGCCGGCGAATTGCATGGTGCGGACTGATGGTGGGGATGTGTGGAAGCGGCACGTGGACCAGATGCATGATCGCTGTTCAGCGTTACCCCCCCCACACCTCCCCGAGCCGAACGTTGCGGGGCCCCCACCGGTAGTCTCGCCGGCACCTGACGTTGTATCGCCGGGACTGGCTGGGCCGGCGCCGAGGGGGTCTTCGCCTGATGCCGTCCTACCCGGGGACGTCGAGCAGGCTGGGCAGTCGGGGGTAGCTGGTGTTGCGGAAAGTGCGAGTCCGGCGAGGGTGTCACCTCGACCGAGCCGGGAGGCGTATGAGCCTGGACTGTCTGGTGGCGCTGCCCATCCGAGGCGGGTCAGAGTGCGGCCGCGGTACTTGGAGGATTATGAGTGTTGATGGGTTTCTGATGGTCATGTTGTGAGTATCCGTTCGTTATGTGATGGGTCATTTTACGGGGGGAGGAGTGTGCTGTGTCACGTGATTGGGTTTTCGTATATCATGCCTCGCCCGCTAGGGGTGGCAGGACTGTGCTTCTGGTCGCGCAATAAAGCGGAGTAGATGGTGGCCCGCGTGCTTCTTGCGTCCCACCGCACCTAGTACACACTACATACAAGTGCTGAAAAATGTAGGGGGCCAGTACACACCCCTGACGAACTCCAGTAGCAACTGGAAATAAGTCAGAGATCGTAACACCACACTTCACAGCACTCTCAGCACCAGAGTAGAGTTCAGACATCAGATCGATCAGTTTTGGTGGCACCCCAGGAAGAACAAGACCCCTCCAGAGGACATCCCGATTCACGGAATCGAACGCTTTTCAGAGATCAACAAAGGCTGCAAGCTGCCCCTGCCAAAACTCTCATCTGCGTTCGGTGAGGACACGAAGAGCAAGGATATGGTCAATCGTTGACCTCTTTGGTGTAAAGCCTGACTGCTCTGGACGCTGGTGCTCAAGCAGATGGTGGCGAACACTATCAAGAATTATCCGAGCAAAGACCTTGCCCGGCACTGAGAGCAGCGTCACCCCTCGGTAGTTGTTGCAGTCTTGGCGATCACCCTTCCCTTTCCAGAGAGGAAGAACAAGGCCCCTCTTCCAATCAGTTGGGGTGATGCCTGGGTTCTAGGTAGAGCACAAAACTGCATGCAACGACACGAGTGCAGCATTTCCACCAGCCTTGTGAAGTTCAGCATGGATGCCACAGATCCCTGCAGCTTTGCCCCGTTTCAACCGGTTCAGCGCAGCCCGTGTTTCCACAAGCGAAGGTGGGCCACAGTTGATTCGAGGGTCAGCAACAGGGATTGGATCACCCTTGATGTCCAACTCGACAGCTGGGGGATCAGCCTGGTACAACCGCTCAAAGTAACCGGCCAAGCGGGCCTTCACTTCAGACTCCTCTGCCAAAAGCCTACCACTCTCTGCTCTAACTGCAGTGCTCCGAGGGATGGGATTGGATGAACGCAATGCGCAAATTCCCCTGTAAGCGGGACGAGAATCACCTGTCCACAGGTGATGCTCTACCTCCTCACAGATTCCTCGCACATAGGCCTCCTCGTCCACCCTCAGTGCACGTACAGTTTTACGCCTTAGCTTCCTGAACAGCTCAGCTCTGCCATTCAATCTGGCACTGCGACTCTGGTCAATGGTATCCAGTGTCCCTTGAGAGACAAAATTCTTCTTTGCCCTGCGGTGAGTTGCAAGACTTCCACCGGCAACATCAAGGACGGTGGTCTTGAAGGCACTCCACAACTCTTCAGGACCCCCCAAAGCACTCAGACCCCCCAAGTGTCCGCTCAGCCTGTTCGCAAACTCCTCAGCTACTCTCTCATCCCTGAGCTGCCAACATCCAGCCTAGGCTTGGATGGTACCATTCTCCAGGATTTAAGGTGCAGCTTTAAAGTTGCAACAACAAGCCTGTGGTCAGTATTGAGGAACTGAGCAATCCGATAGACCCTGCAGTTCTGGATCATCCTCCAACGGCCGTCAATGCGGACATGGTAAATGTCCTTTGCCGCACCTACAGCGTTGGAATACCAAGTCCAGCGATGAGCCTGTGGGCGCTGAAACCATGAACCAGCCACCCTAAGTCCATGACTTCTTGCAAAGTCAAGGAACTTAGTGCTATTCTGGTTCATAGTTCGTGACCCATGGGGACCAACACACACCTCATAGCCATCCCTATCTGTTCCAGTCGATGCATTGAAATCCCCCAAGACGAGAAGTGTATCTCGTCTGGGGCACTGATCAACCACAGACTCGAGTGTGGCGTAGAATGCATCCTCCACGGTGAGATCACTCGAGTTGGGTGAATATGTTGATTCTGGCTCACTTTTCCCCATGTAAATGAATGGGGTATTTTCAGCGATTCATATTTTTTCCCCTAAAAAGTAAACCCGCTTTTTATCCCAAGGTATATTTATTTGTCTCCCCTTTTAACATCGGGATAATTTTATTCAAATAACCAATGCAATAAGATAAAGATTTGTTCAAGTAGTAATGTGATTTGTTGAAGGTGATTCTAAAGAAATATCTGAAAGATCGAAGCCTTGGGACACTCTTTTTCAAATAACCAATGCATATTGTTTAGCTCACTCATTGAACATATTAAGATTTGTTCATTCTCAAATTCCTTCAATAGTTTAATTTTCTTTGCACAATAATCCCCATCTAAAATATTTAAAAACAAAACATTTGAATCTCTATATTTTTTAGATACCCCTTTTGTGCCATTACGAAATGATAAACTTCTCTTAATGCAATTGTTTGACCACCTCCTGAGCAACAGGTTATTTTTGTAAAGCCACGCCCACGTTTCCTAAGCCCCGCCCACTCTCACTGAATTTTTATAAGCCCCGCCCACTTTTCCTGAACTCCGCCAACTTTATTTAAGCCCCGCCCACTTTTATTAGGTTTTTCGTTAGCCACGCCCACTTTCCTTAAGCCCCGCCCACTTTTGCGAAGCTCCACCTACTCTTACATCATTTCCAGTTCATCTCTGACTCACAAATAAATCATGAGAAAATTCTGGAATGTTCTGGTTTTGAAAAATTTCCCAACGAAGGTTTGCCTGGGCTTGCCCAGGGAATTTCCAAAGGAAACCACACCCACCAGTCTTTCCCGAAAAAGCCTCAAGCCCAGGCTCCATTTTAAACATTGTTTTTGCTGGCAATGGTGTGCTGTGTGCTTGCCGGGAACTCTCCGACTTGTATGGAACTAAACCTTCAAGTTGATGAACTGGATTCAAACCTCTTATCCATTGAGGTAAGATTTTATTTCCCTATTTTCAGTTTGATTTAAGCATCGACTCCTTTAATAAGTAAATAACTTAATTAATACATTATTATTTTCTCTCACAGGAAATTGTATCTGAAAATACCGATTTTGCCACAACTTTGGGCGAAATTGTTGGCTTGGTTGAAGACCTTGTGAGCGACCAAGACCCAAATAACAAGCAAGATCTTGAGTGGGATGACTTTGGGGTTCCTTGGAGATTGACTACTTGTATGGAACAAATCCTTCAAGTTGATGAATTGGATTCAAACCTCTTATCTGTTGAGGTAAGATTTTATTTTCCTATTTTCAAACTTTGATTGAAGCAAACTCATTTAATAATGAAATCATTTCATTAATACATTATTATTTTCTCTCAGAGGAAATTGTATCTGAAATACGACATGAAAATACTGCTTTTGCTCCAACTTGGGGTGAAATTCTTGGTTGGTTGAAGACCTTATGAGCGACCAAGACCCATAGAACGAGATCGTCCTTGATGATCCAACCAAAGAGTTATACCTTGGAGACCAGCAAAGTCCTGAAAAAGAGTTTTGCAACAATAGTACTCATTGTGAGTTATCAAGACAATACCCCCTGAAAAAGTTATACCTTGATGAGCCAGAATACAAGTTTTAGCTTGGAGACTCACAATTTTCAGACATTTTGAAAAATGGAGTTCTCCTTGATGATCCACAGTTATACTATGTGAGATCTATCACTGAAACCATAAAAAATTGGAAAAATGGAGATTTCCTTGATGATCCACAGTTATACTATGTGAGATCTATCACTGAAACCCATCAAAATTGGAAAAATGGAGATTTCCTTGATGATCCACAGTTATACTATGTGACATCTATCACTGAAACCTATCAAAATTGAAAAAATGGAGATTTCCTTGATGATCGACAGTTATACTATGTGAGATCTATCACCGAAACCCACCATATTTCTGGAAATTGTGATTCCACGTTGGAGTCTTGGATAGATGGTTATATTTTTGGAGAGTTGAAATGTGGGTTCTGGCTTGATAACTCACAATGTGATACGTATCTTGGAAACTCAACAGGAATGTGGTTATACCTTGGAAACTTGGAAAGTTGGGTTTATTTTGGAGACTTGAAATGCTGCCACTCTTTGGGATCTAAAACTATCAAGAAAGTTCTTACTCCCCCTTTAAACATCATCAAACCTGAAAGCCTTAAAAGACAGAATTGGAAGAAGAGAAAAAAAAAACGAAAAAAATATGTATAGGTGGAAATCTCATTTTGAAGAAGACATTGTGTTGGGCGAGCGTTGGGGCATTGGGGTTAAGATTTTGAATGTGAGGGTTGGGACACACACACACACACACACATACACACACACACACACACACACACACCAACAAAAAAAAGCGAAGCCTTGACTATTCAGTTGAGGATTCTGTGTTTGGGGTTCACAGATCTCAGAACGTCCCCCTTCACACACATTATATACTGTGATACACCTCGGACTTCACCCTCGAGTGTCCACAATGGTGTATAGTAGGAGGGAGTGAAGGACCAACCCATTACTCCCATAGGTATTATCTGTTTAGTTTTGTCTTTTGTAATTCCTGTGAATAAAATGAACCTAAAATCTCATCCACCTTCTAAATCATATATCTTATAAGTCCAAGGAACCGTATCTATGACATAAACAATTGTAAAAAGTTTGTTCGTCCATCGTTTAATATAACCTTTTTCAAAATGAGATTTCCACCTCTATATTCTTACGATATCAACAACTTTGAACTTAGGTTTTCTGATATTAATCTCTTTTTCATATTTTAATTTTGTCAATGTTTGTGATGGTTTCATATTCGTTGACATGTGAATCATGTCATTATACTTATCCACAATATCCTGAATAAAAGATGACCATTGTTGTGAACCGAGTTCTGTGAATTTTTTTATATAGTCTCTCTTTTAAGGTACGATTAAAACGTTCAACAACAACGGCCTTCCCTTCATTAAAGGTACTGTATAATGTAGTACTGTTTTTTTTTAGAAAATTCATAAATGTCTTGTTATAAAACTCTCGACCCTAATCAGTCCACAATTTTTTAGGTTTTCTCTTACTTTCATTAAATATCTCTTGAAAGGCTAACAAAAGAGTATCACCTGTTTTGTTTTTTAAAGGGACAACCCATGCGTATCTACTCCTCAAATCAATAACGGTTAAAACAGACTTGTACCCCTTATCATTATTGAGTTCAATCAAATAAGCGAACCTGATATAATCAACTTCCTTGGAATAAACCTTCCTTCTCCGAAACTTTGTGAATATTGGTTTGTGTAATTCTTCAGCAAATTGGTCTTCACTCTTAATGACATCATTAGAGCCTATAAGTTTTTGAATTTCCAAGTCCAAGTTTCAATTTAGCACTGATCATCTTCTTCACGATGAACAGATCAACTTCTTCTCTCAAGGTTGGATTTTGTATCAGAGACAAATTATTCAACTTTCTCTATCGGCTTCATGCTTTACTTCCATAGTTGTGGTATTCCCATAATCAATATCGTGTCTCATGCACACTTCATAAACTCTATTGATGGGTTTACTCCATGATTTAGGATTGTCTGCCTCATCTAATCTTTTATCCAAGTTTGTGCCTGGACCACAGAAAGAATACCCTGGTAGATACAATTCCCCTGGTATTCCAGTAGTTGTAAATTTACTTCCTGATGAAAACTTTTGTATATCTCCTCCGAGTTTGTGTTTGGAGATAATTTTATTTTATTTTTGAACCACACACCGAACATATACCTTTATGTATAACCCTGTTATTTTTACTTTTAATGTATGAAATATTTTTAGTATTAGTTTTCTTTTTACGTTTGAGACAATAACTCATTTATTTCTGAGAAAAATTCCTGCAGAGTGAAAAAACCATTTTAGTTTCCAACATGCACATTTGAATCTTAATTTTAAAACATAAAGAATCCTCAGAAATGCCTTCACTCTCTCCTCCATTTATTTCAGAAAAAAATATGAAATACTTGAATTAAAATAAATATCTTGCCGAGGTCAATAGTCTTGTCGAAAATATTGCAAATATACTTGTCAATTCTTCGTTTTCCTCCTCGGTGGGTTGAGTTATTTTCTGTAATACCCCAAATCTTTTTTTAATCTCATCAGTTTCCATATTTTCATATTTATTTAGTCTCGCTCTTTCCTCCCTCTCCTCCCTCTCCTTCTCTCTATTCTCTCTCTCTCTCTCTCTCTCTCTCTCTCTCTCTCTCTCTATCTCTCTCTCTCTCTCTCTCTCTCTCTCTCTCTCCTCCTTCTCTTTCCTCTCTTTCTTCTCCCTCTCCTCCTTCTCTCTCTTCTCTCTTTCCTCCTTCTCTTTCTTCTCCCTCTCCTTCTCTCTCTTCTCCTTTTCCTCCTCTTCTCTCTCTTCAACTCCTTCCTCGTCTCTTACTATCCTTGAATTGCTTACACCCCATAGAATATCATAGATATATTCATCAGGATTTCTTGTTATTCCTGTATCCAAAATAATTTTTTTTCAACAGGAAACCAATAAAATTTCTTTTGAATTTCTAAACGAGCCTTACCTTTTCTTAACTTTATAATTTTTCAATTATTTAACATTCTAATTAAATCCAAAGTTGTCGGTTTATCAACATCAGCATAATGCCAATCTTTTCTTGAAAATAGCTCATTCTTATGTTGCAGAACATATTTATTAAAATACCGAATACCCTTTTCTTGAAGATATGCTTGGACACAGAAATGATAATTTTCTTGAAGCCTTCTTGCTTTCATTTATGTATTAGAAATATGTTAGAATAATATTATGGCAAGAAACACCTCCTCATCTTCCCATACTTGAATCATTTTGTATTTCCTTACTTATATATAATGCTGTTTTTTCTGTTTTCATGATATAAATGAGGGCAAAACCATTATTATATTTACCCTATTAAATTCTTTTATTTGTTGTTTACTCATCGTGGCTCCACAAAACGCATTCTCCAAACCAAGTGGATAGTATTCTTCCTTACGAGACTGATTTAATTATTCCAGGTCTTCTCGGTCAATTTTAAATGACCAATTATAACCTAAATCATTCATATCATACCCCCATTGTTCTCTTCTCATACAAATGATACGCCCTTCTTTATAACAATTTATTTTAATTCGAACTGTGAATTCTGTATAACCTTGAGATAAAATCAACACTTCTATATCTTTGGAATACAAGGCCTTTTATTTTAGGATATATATTGTGATAAATCGCTTAATCTCACGAAGTCATTCGCGTCAGTCGGGCTTGAATAATTTTTTAATTTATAAGCATTTTTCATATTATTATTTTTGGTTATATTATATTTCTGTCGTTCAGCCTGTGCCTTTGTGTAATAATTTGATAAATCAACATCCAGTTCTTGGGATACACCAAAGAGAGAACAATCTTTACCAACATAAGTCATTTATATTACCTTAAAAATAACGTCATAAAATTTGTTTATTTTTATTGAGTTGAAATAACACATAGACATAATTGACCACAACACTTGGAATTTAATTCTTGGACTTGAAATGTTTGATAAACACCATTCTGAAAGAATTTTATGACTTCAACAGGTGGTGGAAGACCAAAACTATCCAAATAATATTTGTCCTGACAATTTAAAATACAAACCCAATGAGAACCGTTCCCATTATTATCTTCGAAGTTCATAATAATATTCTATATATGTTTAGGCACATTTGTTAATTCATATGTCATACAAATAACCACATTATGAATTTTTAATTTCTTACAATATTTGACAAGTTGTAAATTTGATGTTGTATTCTTTCCAAATTCTTCAAACCACTCATCAATGCTCATTTATTTATTAGAAAGATATAATCCATTACCTCTTTTAGTTAATTTTACACCTACTTGTGCAATAGAAGAAAGCAAATCTCCAACTAACAATCTCGCTTTATCAGGCAGACCTTCAAGTTTTTCAGAAAAATCTACAATTACACCACATCCACTAATTTGTTTCTCCAACTCTTTGTGATGTCTTTCCAATTCTTTTTGAGCCTGGAGTTGAGCCTTCCTCTCGTTGGCAGTTTTCAACGCTGTTGAAATACCACCCGTCAATGCTCCAACCGCACTTAAATCAGCAAATAAAGGAATTAGAAATGGGAGAAATCCTCCACTCGTCTCTCTTATTGAATATTTTTTCAACATTGGTTTTGTCATTTTAATTTTAAGTGAGCCAGCATCATTCAAGATTTTAACCTGTTCTCTTGTGAGCAAAAATCAATACTTACTGCTGCTTTTCTCTGAATTGTATTAACCCTAATCGTACAAGGCTTTTGATTTTGAACACAAGATGATAGTTTATAAAGATTGATTTGATTAAGATATACCCCAGTTGGTACTTTGCCACTCATTTCTTTCACAAAAAAGTAATGTGAGACTCATCATAACACCATTATCTGTATTAATCTGCAACTCTGTTTCTTCCAAAAGCAAACAACATGTATCAATTTGTTAACACTCTCCTCTTTCAATGTATAGGGAAGTATCCACTCGATTGGACTTTATAGTTTCCTATTGAGTGCTCAGGTCAAACGCATAGATTGTATACAAACTTTTAAACGCTGTCTTATCCTTATTAAGGATAAGACATTAAGGGGTCAGATAAGATAAGACATTAAGGGGTCAGCTTATTAGACACAGTTACAGCAACTCCTTGTGTATGGTAACCATCAGAGCGACCAGACCAATAGTAGGTGTAACCGCCCACCATTATTTTGCCGCAATCCGGTCTCCGAACCTCAGAGAGAGCTGCAATCCCGATGTCCAAACGCTTGAGCTCAGATGATAACAGAGACAGGTGATCATCCTCTCTTAGGGATAGGACATTCCAGGCACCCACCCGAAGGGACCGCCTCAGGTTAACCTAAGGAGACCGCTGTCTGGTGGACGACACCTCAGCACCACTCCGACACACTCTCCCACAAACCGACCCATGGATGTTACCCCGTGGTTTCCCACCGATCATCAAAGATTGGGTGTCCTGAAGGCTTTGCCCCAATCCCGTCATCCGGTGAGCTGCCCTGCGAAGGGAAGCTGCTCAGGAGGTACTCTCACGGAGTGGGTTTTCAGATTTTTTTGCGTTTTTGTGTTTTGCGGAATGAAGGGTTTTACGGTGGCCGGAGTGCAAATCCTGCCACCAACCTCCTAATAAAAAATTAACCCAACTGCATGAGGACGTCCGCAGACACAGTTGGGCACTAGATATGGATGGCAGTTGGCTCATTAGGAGCTCCTCCACCCTTTGATAGGTTTTGTTTTTAATCCTGCTGGGTGTCCATATCCAAAAACCCTCCTCACCAGAAAACCAGGTGGGGGAGTCGGTTTAGTCGCCGACAACCCGACCATGGAACAGGTGAGTACAGGTTTACAGGGTACCCGTAGCAGGTCACAGATCTAACCTGACCTGATAATCAGGTCAGGTCTTCTGACTTGTCAAGTCAACCTGACTTGACAAAAAATAAGAGGGGCAACTAGGTTGTTAATGACCAAGGCACGACTTCTAAAAGACAATGTGGACAAAATTCCTCTCAATCAATTCAGCTTATTGTTAATTCTGTGTAGAAAAACGATCCCAATTCCTTTTGACAAAGCCAGGGGTACCGAGATAAGCACCAAGGTACTTTACACCTTGTTTTACTCATGTCAAATTCATAGGGGGAGTTGGAAGGCCAGAAATTGGCATCCAGTCAAGTCAAACTGCTTCACATTTAGACCAATTAATTTGTGTTGTACATGGTTGAGAATACACATGTAGACACTCAAACAACATAGCAATATCATTGTTGCGAACAGCAACATATACATCACCAGCATAAGCCGAAACAGTAACGGGCTCTTCTGTTGGAGTCATTGGAAATCCCACAAGAGAGGATCGGAAACGAATAAAAAGGGGTTTGATGCAAAGATAGTACAAGATTCCAGATAAGGGACAACCTTGGCAAATTCCCCTCCCAATCCGCAAAGTTAGACAGAGACCATCATTGACTTTAATCAAGCTAAAAATGTGATTATATAATAAACTTACACAATAAATAAAAGATGGCCCAAAACCAAATTGTTTTAAAATTTAAAACAAATATTCATGGTTCACAGAGTCAAAAGCCTTTTCCTGATCAAAAAAAAAAGACACCAGTATATCGTTGTTGAATTTCACGCACTTCCACAAGTCTCATACGAAACAAATGTTATCATGCACAGATCTGTGCACAACACAATATAATTGATCCTGATGTATAACCGTGCTTAAAACATTCTTCACACGGTTCGCAAGTGCTTTGGCAAAATCTTATAATCCACACAGAGAAGATATTGTTGTGGTTACCAAATTCGCAAACCACCATTCAGGTCCCTTAGGTGAGGTATCTCGGTAAGTACATGTGTAGTTAGGCCCAAACCCGTTGTCTAGTGGGAATACATGTCATTTATGCGTGTTGCGACTCTTCAGGATAGCCGTTTTTCTTTTACTATCTTTAATTTGGACCAACCGCCATTGTTACCACCACCAACCACCACATCAACCACAACCGCCACGACCTTCACGTCACACCTCGCAACCGTCGCATCGCCACCGTTCATGCGCCGCTTGTGGGTACCGGTGTTGGACTCGTGCAGGGCGCGCGCCGAACAGCGTGTACAAAATCACGGATTTTGTGCTTCAAAAACGGATCAAAAACGACACACGCCCACTTTTTGCCGTCCAATCGGTGAGCGAGGGGCGAATTGGCCCCGCCGCCAGGGCGTTGGAGGGCGATCGATATATGCAAATTTATGGATCAAAAAGCATTCACGCCCACTTTTTCTCGGGCCAATGGGGATGGTAGGTGAAAGGTCGAAGGGAGGGGGTCAAAGATGAGAGGGCGAAGCTACGGGGCTGATAAAAAGCGACCGTGTTCGTCAGTCCAGTGAGTAGGAGAGTCGAGAGGGAACAGAGAGTCAAGACTTCGCGGGCGGTGGAGTTGGCAAGAAGGAGCTGGTCGTCGTGTGCGTTGGAGTCGGAGCGGAGGGGACGGAGCTGTGGAGAGGCGGCGAGGGCAGACGAGGGGGTGCTCGCGTCGTGCAGGGAGCTGCACCCCAGGGAGGCCGACAGCGCGACCTGGCCGAGGTGGAGACGCCGTTGCGGGCACAAAAATCCTCTATACCCCGAGCATCAGCAACCCCCTCCTGTTTCCCCCCGCGCTGAGATAGTGCGACCAAGGGGGCCCCTTTCCCACCCCCTACCAGACACTGCCCGCGAGGCCCGCGGAGTTGAGGCACCATCGCCGCTCCGCGTCTCATCACCAGACGGGTAGGCCCGACCCGGTCTCGGCCTCAGGCCCGCCTCATCCTTGAGGGTATTCTTTCCTTGGTTTTGGGTATGTGTTGTCGGCGCCGTCTGTGAAGTAAAATTGTATAAGTGTTGCCGTGTGCTCGCATAATCGGTAGTAGATCTACATTGTCGCCTTTGCTTTTTGTGTAAATTGAATTGTGTTTTTCTTTTCTGTGTGCTTTTGGTGTAATTGAATATGTGTGCTTTCTGTTCGTCGCGAATAAATGTGCTTTGTGTCGAACTGTTTCCCGCTTCGCTTCGTCATTTCCTTCATTGAATCCTCATCTTGCTTCACGTAAAGGGTTGGTAGTGGGCTGAATACGCCCGATAATTAATCGAACCGTCGAGTTCAACGATAACACCGCTCGGTTATTCTGATAGTACGGAACGGGTCGCTTAAGTGGCCCGTGTCCGAAGTCGACCTGCGGCGAGGTGCGATCGCCCGGTCTACCCTCCGCGTGGGTACTTAGGTAGGTCGAATTTGGCGAGCAACCCTATCCCACGCGGGGGCTGATTGGCTCGATCGCGGTGAGACCGAAAGGTCCACCCGTGACTGGTTCCCGGCGTTAGTCCGAGAGGGTCACGACTGGATTGTCCGTCCGGTGGGCGACGTGCCGCGATTCGAGTTACGTGGCCGTCAGCACGCCGGCGGGCACGAAAACCGCAACAATATATTTGGAACCAGTTCTGTATCAGTTGCAGATCCCTCTTCTTCCGGATAAAGCAAACAACTGCACGTCAACAACTAAGGGGTAATAAGCCCTCATGGAGGTGGAACATAAAAAAAAACTGAAAGCAAAGCAGGGCCGAGCAGATCCCAGAAAATATTATATAATTCAGCTGGCAACACATCAAAGCCAGGAGCCTTATGGTCAACAAAGCCACCCAGTGCAGTTTTATGTTCACTAAGCCATATGTTTTCATCCAAGAAATGTCGCTGATGCTCATCTATCTGCGGTGAATAAGTTGCAATATTGTGCATTGCAGGCACATCATTAGGTTGAAAGGAAAACACACTCTCAAAATAAGCTCGAACAAAGTGGACAATTTCTGTATTGTCATCAAGAATATGCCCATCACTCGATTCCATCCATCCATTGAGACCAAACTCTGTGCAGAGCATTGGTGCTGCTGAAGCAGTCTCCTTGGCTATTGGGTACAATCCTGGATGGGTCGCCACACCAACACAGGATACCAGCAAGCTGGCACTCATTTTGCCGACCTCAGAAGGATGACAGGCAGAGTCAACCCCACCTGGTATTTATTCAACAGCCAAGTTGGATTTGAACTCAAGACCCAAGTATCCCAAGCCCACCACCCGAACCATTAAGCCAACACCAGGCATATCACTCGACTGAAGACTAAGCAATTGCTGGATCACCTTGATCGTCTTCTCAAACTTAAAAAAAATCCTGAAAACATGTGTCTGAAGACAGTAAACCACTGACTCTCAGCCTGACTAAGGTGTCGATACTATCGCCTTAAACTAGTTCCTTGAGCAGAGTTTGATTTTAAGAGAGAAGTTGACACCTTTTTTCATCACAGAGGTCCTCAGCCCCTCCTTGTCTCGAAGAATCTCTTGTTTGAAGGCATCGATACACGATTGTTTACTTGCAGAGCAATTCGTTTTGTACTGCTGACAGAACACATGGATTTGCACCTGAGCAAAGTCCCACCACTGACACAGGTTTAGAAACTGATGTTGTAGAAACAAAACCTTCTCCCAACAAACCTTGAAGGATGACTGGAAAAAAGGATCACTCAGAAGGGAAGTATTAAAACACCAATACAATGGGTAGTGTTTAAAACTAGGAAGTGACAAGCACAGTAATACAAAGGAATGGTCAGAGAAACCAGAAAGAACAATATCTGTACATGTCAAATGATTGGTAGCGGAGTTAGGAATGTAAAATTTATCAAGTCGAGCAAGTGAAACATTATTTACAAAAACCCGACACGAGCTGAATTGTTGTCGGTCCGGTTGTTGTTGCTGTCATACATCGTGAAGATCATGACGTGATATAATATTGGAAAGAGGTCTACTTCATGACGGATGTGGCTCTGCACTGTTGTGATCTAAAGTTGGGTTCAAAGTACAGTTAAAGTCTCCAGCTAAGCACAACAACATATCAGAAGAGAGGTTTTGCAAGAAATGAAAGGAATCGTTCAAAAAAAAGCTCCTCTTTCTGCACTGTCATTGCATCGTAGACATGAACAAAAAAAATTCGTTTCTGATTGTACTTAAGCTCGACAGTGGCAAGATAGCTTGGGATGATTTCTATAAAAATAGTGGGAGAGACAGACATTTGTGTACTCACAAAAAAGCAATTCCCGTACTCACAGAATCTGTTTTACTAAAAATAAAACAAGTGACATTCAACTGTAGTTGCCAATCAGCCATGCAGTCTGGAGTGGCACGAGTCTCTTGTAATCAGAGGTTATCAATTTTTTTCACTTCCTGGCTAATTGAACAGTCTACGACCAAAGCAGCTAACTGAGTCCACCATTAATATTCAAACTGACTATGTTCATGAAGACATAAGCAGCAACTCAACCATTACTAGTTTAATTCTCTCCTTTCCTCGCTGTAACAAGATACCTTTTCAGTCGTTAAAGTGAGCTATGAGAAGTAAGAAGGTTTGCAGATTGCTGTACAACACCCTGAGAACCAATAATGAAGGGTCGAATAGCAGCGAAGAAATCACTAATTTTCACACGCCTTTTACGATAACTTTTTTGAAAGAAATCCATGATTTCAGTAGGAGGGATGGAATCTCCAGAGACTCGCTCAGATGGGAAGTCGGCCTCACCATCACTTCGTGAGGCAACAGAAGAACCCCCCATCAGAGTCACAATCATTGCATTGAGAATCCATTGCCAATGAAATGGGCTCATCAGAGCAACACTGAGATTTTATCATGAGCATGCAGCTGCACATGAGCTTGATAAGGCTCAGCTACCTCAATGGATGAGTCAATCACAGATAGATGGTGAGTTGGTACACATTCACTGCGAAGTTAGTATACATTAACCATAGAGGGAGGGGGTCGACACAAGGTTCAACAAGGAACAAACATTGAGGCTCAACCTCACATGGAGATTGAACTTCAGAACACCCGAGACTCGGATGCTGTTTGAACAACACACAATGTTCCCGATACTTATCACACGATCCTCAACCAAATAATGTCGAGGAGTTTGAGGAATTACTTAAGCTGGAGATGACTGCTGAGGAGGAGGTTGCACTCCTTCACTAACCACTTGAGCAAAGGTTGGGGGACCAGCCAAGACCTTATTGTCTGGCTCATTGAGATCGGGAGAAGATGACAGTGTTATTTTCCTATTGGTCTCCTTGTCTGCATCATCTATTAACATCATCAACAATGATCTCAGTTGCTCCGTGTTGTTTTTCAGCAGACAGGTTCGTGACTCCACCCGTGGACCTATTCGAGCAGGAGTCTTTTAAATGACCATATTAGCCACACTCAAAGCAAACTTGATACTCTGTCGAGAAACAGACCCTGTAAGTGTACCCTTCCACCTTGAAGGGCAATACCGCATTTAATGAGGTTACACCACGTGGTAAAATCATACAAACAAAACGATGGAAGGACATATGTTTTAATCAGTTATTTTTCCCTCGTAAAGGAATTGTGACTGAAGAAACAACAGAACCAAGTTTGGTGAGTTCATTAACCAATTCTATGTTCTTAATGAATGGAGAAATATTGTTGTGGGTCGGTGGTAAACACCCTTCCATTTCAAGAGAGGAACAAGAAGGCCCCTCTTCCAGTCAGTTGGGGTGATGCCTGTGTTCCAGGCAGAGCACAGAATTGCATGCAATGACATGAATACAGAATTTCCACCAGCTTTGAGTAGTTCAGCATTGATGCCACAGATGCCGGGAGCTTTACCTCTTTCAACTGCTTCACTGCAGCATGTGCTTCTCCAAACAAAGGTGGTTCACAGTTGATTGGAAGGTCAGCAATATAGATACTTACACCACTGACGTCCAACTCAACAGCTGGTCAGACAGCCTGGTACAGCCGCTCAAATAACCGGCCCAGCGGGCCTTCACTTTGGATTCAACTGTCATGCCCAACACCCTCCGCTCTCAGTGCAGTACACTGAGCGACAGTCTTGGAGGACTACAGTGCACAAATTCCTCTCTAATCAGGAGAATCACATGACCACAGGTAATGCTCAAACCTTTCAGAGATCCCTCGCACTTAGGCCTCCTTATCCGCTCTCAGCACACATACAGTTTAAGCCTCAATCCCTGAACAGCTCAGCTCTGCCAATAAGCCTGGCCCTGTGACTCTGATCAACGTTCTGCAGTGTCCCTTGAGAGCTAAAGTTCTTCTTCGCCTGACGGTAGGTTCCAAAACATCCACCGGCAACATCAAGGATGGTAGTCTTGAAGGCACTCACAACTCTTCAGGATTCCGTAAAACACCCAAACCAACCAAATGACCACTGAGCCTGTTGGCAAAATCCTCATATATGCTCTCATTCCTAAGCTTGCCAACATCCAGCTGAGGTTGGAATGGTACCACTCTCCCAGATTTATGCTTCAACTTCAGAGTTGCAACAGGAAGCCTGTGGTCAGTTTTGAGGAACTGAGTGCTGTGGCAGACCCTGCAGTTGTGAATGATCCACCAGCACCCATCAACGATTATATGGGCAATCTCCTTTGTCACACCACCAGCATTGGAATGCCAACTTCAGCGATGAGCCTGTTGATACTGAAACCATGAACCAGCTTCCCTAAGTCCACAACTTCTTGCAAAGGCAAGGAAATTTGTGCTGTTCTAGTTCACAGTTCCAGACCGATGTTTGCCAACACATGTCTCATGACCATTCATTTCAGTTGCAGTCGATGCATTGAAATCCCCCAAGATAAGAAGGGTATTTCCCCCGGGGCACCGGTCAACCACAGATTTGAGCGTTGCGTGGATTGCTGGTAAAGAGTGACAGTGTTCCTCCTTCACAGTGAGATCACCCACCAACAACCACCTCTATCTTGACTCTCTAATCCTTTCTGTGATACTTGCAACTCCGTCTATCTTGCATATCTCCTCATTATTCAATTTCTCTCTCTCTGTGATACTCTGAGAATCCACAAAAGCATTCTCATCTCTTTCCTCTCCAAAAACCCCTCTTCCCTTTTTGTTAAACCATATATTTCTGCACCATATATTGTAACCGGTCTAATCAAGACATTGTAAAGTTTAACTTTCAATTTTTGTCGCTATCCTTCGATTACAGATGATTCCACTGGTATCCTTCTATTTCAGCCACACTGCCTTCACTTTATCCTGGATTTCTGCTTCACAAACTCCCCCTTCCTTTGGTGTTGGCCCAAGGTGTTTGAATATGTCCACTTTTGTCAGCTTTCCACCCTTTATATCTGCACTCTTGCTCCTCTCTACATAAGTCTTAACACACACCATTGCCTCTGTCTTTGTCGCATTAAACTTCAAGGGCTGCCTCCATAAGCTATCGTGACATGACAGAACTCTTCTCTGCAACCCTTTCTTTGATTGTGAGTTATGACTAAATGTCATCTGTGAACAGGAGCTCCAGTTCTCTATCTATGATCTTGTCACTCAGCATGTCCATCACTTTTACAAAAATGAAGGGACTTCGTGCAGAACCCTCTTAGTCATCTTTGGAGATTTTTGCAGGTTCAGTTGACTCAGCAGCTGCCGCATCCACATCAATCTTGACTAAATTTTCCAAAGCAGATCCATCGTGTTTTTCTGTTATATCCTCGTTCTTGCATTACTTCTTCGTTACCATTTGTGCTTTCGCCCAATTTATTGTGATAAATCGGATCTTGTTGTGCTTTGTTGTCAGATAAATTTAAATGTTGTTCAAGGCCTACTCCTCGTAGAGCTGCTGTGAAAAACTATTTGTCTCTTCAAGTTGTTTTTCTCTTTCAGCCTTTCCTTCCCAAATATTGTACTTTCTAATTTCTTCCCAGCTCCTATTTCTGCTCTTCGCTGAAAAAAAAATTAATGTGGCATGGCAGTATGGCAGCTGTCATCTAGAAAAGATGTAGCACATCAAGTGGGTGCATGATTCTGATGCTGGGTGCATGTTTATTACGCTGGGGCCTGGTTAATAGCGGAGGAGCGTGATTACAGGGATTTGTGACCATGATAACACCAGTGGCTTCGGTAACAAAATGGAACAAACTTGCAAGAATAATGGACGTGTGCAAGAATGCACGGAGAACAAGAGGGGTTAGTCGCCGATGCGCGTGTTATGGTGAGAGTGTGATTTATTAGGGATGAGTGGTCACATGTGCGTCATGAGGTTCGTGTACGTGTCATGAGAGTGCTCGAGAAATCGTCACATGATGCGCTCGCGCCTTTTATGTGTATGATGGTGCCACATTTACAGCCTGCCTTTGTCTTCCCATTGAACTGGGGGAGGCAAATGCAGGCTTAAGAGATGTGAAATGTGTTGTGTGCTGCGATTATGGGAGGGTGCTCCGTTCAACAAGGTGTGCCATGTGATCAAGGTTGTTGTCTCTTATGTGGCAAAGTCCTGAACATTGGTCATAGCATGGGAGAGAGGGAATGTTTGTCCACCCTCATCCTCACTCCATAATTCACGAGTGCAAAATATGATGCCGAGATATGCTGCAGCAGCCTCCATCGCACCCATGGACGCTTTGTCAGCATGCAGGATGAGTGACGTGTACGATCCCGAGACCTACGTGAGTGACTCGTTGCGTCCCCGTGGAGAGTCCGGGCTAGCCCCCGAATTATGACGTAGATATGTCATCGCTCCATGTGACCATGTCCACACAGCCATGTTGATCGTTCCATGTGAGCAGCTCCACACGGTTACAAACAGCACCGAGTGCCGCGAGTGTGAAATGCGAATTTGAATGTTTGTCATTCGAACCAGGTGCCTTTTTGTCAGGATCTAGAGCCACCGTGATGGTTTTGTGTGAACCGCGCTTTGAATAAACTGTGCTGAGTGCCGTACAACCGCACAGAGCACCGTGACTTTCAAATGTTATTTCAAAGTGCGAGATTCACACCGAGTGCCGTCTTTGGCAGGTTCTAGAGCCACCGGGGAAGCAATGAGGTATCCCAAAATGACTGAGGTCGTAGGCTGATAACCCTCTCGCCGAACGTACAGGTTTCGACTCACTCAGACGTCGGGGTGAGGCATGGTGAGCTAGAAAATTATGGAGAAGCGTCAATATTCACGCCATTTTTTCCCAGCATTCCCAGCGGCCAATGCAATAATTTGCAACTTTCGGCCAAATCGTGGTTCGTAAAGGGCACAAAACAATTATGTTGCACAGGGGACTGGGCTTGGCGATAAATATACTGGTCTGGTTCACAGTTCCTTCTCGCTTTGCGCCGAGCCTCTCAGGACACAAAACCCATATGTGGTATAATCTCTTCGATTTTATGGCAGGAGGAAGAAGAATTCAATCCTTTATAAAGTACTTCATTTTGGACTACCCTGTACGTTAGCCAGGGGACAAGAATTTTGGAAACTGAATTTTCTGACCTCTAACGTTCATGGATGGTGAAACCTGAAAATATTGTCATGATTTTGTGCCAATGTTAGTTTACTCAGACTATGAAGCTGCTTTTTAGCTGCAAACCTCCAACGGATTCAAATTATGTGAGGCATTGTACCATGGAGAACTTGAAGACGTTGATGGATGACATGAGCTGGAAGTGCAACAAACATCTCCTTCAATCCAACCTGGAGTGAAGAGTGTGAATAACTCTCCTTGAGAAGGCTGGTCCACAAATGGAAGAAAAGAGGAATAAGAGTGTTGCTTTGTGGGAAGACTAATTTTACAAGTGCAACAAGAAAAAGAATAATCAGTGATTGCAAACCCTCACCAGGACTTATTTTGCGTGTTGCAGTTTTATAGGTTTGAGGGTAAATCCATTATGGCTGCCAAACCTTGTTACGAATGACATTGAATGTGTGAACCTTTTGTTCCTCATGGACAGGCAATCACACATGTAAAGTTTCACCTAAATCTGTTCAGCCACTTCAGAGTAGAAGATTTTTGAAGATTTCTTTTTAACAATAAGGCTGCATAATCATGTGGCCGATGATGTCATTATTTTTTTTTTTCTTTGGACCATTTTATCCCGAGATGACCTTCAAAAATTTTCATACTGATGGGATGTGGCGTTCCACATCTGCAATTATGACGTCATAACGAGGGAACCTATGATATCAGAAAAATCACACATTCTCCATTAGGAGGACTTGCATTGGGCCAAGTTTCAATTTTTTCCTTGGTGCTGTTTCAGATAAAGAGATCTAACTTTTTTTTTATATTTTTCAAATATGGCTGCTATACCATGTGACCTATGACGGCATGATTATCATTATAACGTGCGACATGAGTCGTCCATCAATGGTGAAAATTTCGTCTCAATCAGACAAGCGGTTGCGGAGAAAAACACGAATGTTCTGTGCGGACAAACAAACAGAGACAGACAGACAAACAAACAAACGGACCCAAGTGCAACACCCTCTCTAAATCCTTTGGTGAGGGTAACAAGTAGGTTGTGTCTGTGTGTCTTCGTGTTTGTGTCTGTGTGTTTGTGTGTGTGTGTGTGTGTGTGTGTGTGTGTGTGTGTGTGTGTGTGTGTGTGTGTGTGTGTGTGTGTGTGTGTGTGTGTGTGTGTGTGTGTGTGTGCCAGCATGCATGCGTGCACACGCGTTAGTTGATGTCACTGATGGTGCACATTCTTGATAAAAGATGACTGAAATCATCATGATGTCATGCTTCCTTCTCAGTGCAGGAAGAATATGAATTGCAGCTGAAATAGAAGAAGCTTCTGAGATTTGGAGGCAAAACCTCAACAAAAGATTCCTAAGTTGAACAGGTATGTCATTGCAAAAGCACCCAAGGGTACAATGTCTTCTTCACATTCAAGAACTTTGATGCCTGGAGAGATATTTCAGGTAAGATCAGGTATGGAAGCATGTGCCAGAGCAGTGCGGAGAGCATAATTTGTGGCTATCCCAGACTGTCCGCGGGGATGCAACGAGTCGCTCGCATAGGTCTCGGGATCGTGCACTTCACTCTTACTCCATGATGACAAAGCCTCCATGGGGGCGATAGAGGCTGCTGCAGCATATCTCGGCATCATATTTTGCACTCCATCCCCCAGGCAGATGCCTGGCCAATCCCCATTTCCTTAAGATGTTGATCAACCTGCTGCAACCACGAGGCATGTGGTCTGTCCATTGGCCTCTTCCATTCACAAGGCTCCATCGCTGAGAGAATCTGGAAAGCAGGATCAGCATCAGGAAAACGAGCCACACTTAACCACAGATGACACTCAGAGACTATGCACGTAACAAATGTCATTTCAGTCTTTCTCAGCAACTGCTCGTTGGACACAAAGTCCGACCAGCGATCGCCAATAATTCTCCAAAGAGAACTGTTACCAAACGAATTAAGTCAACATCTCAGATCCCTTGTCAGAGTCCAAGTCCCACATCCATAGTGCAAGACTGGAAGCTCCCAGGACCTGAAGACTCTGACTTTCTTCAGACCTCCTACACAGGTACCAGCAATGCCACATTCCATGATACAGTGAATCCATGACTCCCCAGGCCAGACCAAGACGTCTGTTGACCTCTGTCTCAAAGCCAGTAGAAACATGAATATCACTGCCAAGGTCAGTGAATCTCTTTGTGACCTCAACATCCTCACCACAAACAGGTACAGACAGGATACCAGCATCCACGATGTCATTGAAAGCCTTGATCTTCGTTTTGACCCAGGAAATCCATAATCCCAGTGGCTCCGACTTCACATTCTGCACCTCGAGGGCCCCCTCAAGGATATCTAGAGTCTCTGCAAAGATGACTACATCGTCTGCGAAATCAAGGTCAGAGATCTTGACATTCACAAACGGTGCACTGCAGCTTAATGGCTCCGACATCCTCCCCAGAATCCAGTCCATACAAAAACTGAAAAGTGCTGAAAAGTACTTCGCATTGCAGGGAAAGCAGTTATTTGCAGTGACAAATGTAAGAAAAAAGCTCTTATATGTAGAGACAAATTTATGTTGACAAAAACCTTTGCATTCCAAAACCAAGACCAATTTGTATAATAAATGAATTGGAGGCTAAAGAAAAGCAATCCTGGTGCAGATTTCCAAATTGACTTATGCTGAAACAAAGTCTTGGTCTTCTCTGCAGCATATTCAAGTACCCTTCGGTGTTGCTGCCACTGTTTGTCCGGCTTCCTTCTCAAATAAGAAGAATGCCATCTGAAAATGAGTACATTAGATGTGGCTCTGCTCTTTCATTCTTTGGGGCATGGCTTCATCTCGAAACCCACCATGTTGTGCACCTCAACCTATGACCACAAAACAGCGCAATCACTTTCGTCACTGCAAACAATATGATTACCAAATGCCGAAATTCACAATGCAAAACATCACCACACTTCACCGTACCAGCACTGAAGGAACCTCAACCACATGCACGGTATTCACTGACAATGTTCATACTGTTGTCCAGAGAGAATACTTGATGAATAATACTCGATGACATTGAAATTCCATCATTATGTATTTTGATGACGTAATACATGCATTCTTTTTTTTATTGTTTCATTAGGACACTTTGTTTGATGCACGACGATCATTCATCCTTCCAGTGAGTAAAAGGTAACACTTTGGGACAAATATGCATCCCCAAAATCCAAAACTCAGAACAAGAATGGCAAAGATCTCAGTAACATTTTGGAACGTTCCTCGTGTGCTGTTATACGCAGGGACAAATGCCACACACAACAGAAAGTACAAAATAATGCTGAATTTGATGAACTTCGGTTCGTTGAAGGATAAACACTGTTTCTGAGCTTTGGAGGCAAATCCATAACAACAGATTGCTAAAATGAACAGGTATGTCAATGGAAAAGCACCCCAGGGTACAGTTTCTTTTTCACATTCAAGAACTATGATCCCTGGAGAGACGTTTGTGTTGCCAAAAATCTTTGAATTCCCAAACCAAGACCAATTTGCACAAATAATGAGTTGTGGGCTGAAGCTCAGCAATCCTGGTGCAGATTTCCAAAATGACTTCATCCTTAAACAAAGTTTCTTTTGGCTTGGTATCTGAAAAATAAACAAATATTGATATTTGTAAGAGGAGAGCACTCAATAATGTTCCACAGTAATATTGGTTTCGTGGTTGTGTTCATCCAATTGCTTTTTTATTCATTACATTACCGAGAAATACCATGTATCACTTCGCTGACAGGAATACGAAGAGAGGCGGGGGGAGAAAGAGAGGCGGGGGAGAAAGAGAGGCGGGGGGAGAAAGAGAGGCGGGGGGAGAAAGAGAGGGGTGGGAGAGAGAGAGAGAGAGAGAGAGAGAGAGAGAGAGAGAGAGAGAGAGAGAGAGAGAGAGAGAGAGAGAGAGAGAGAGAGAGAGAGAGAGAGAGAGAGAGAGAGAGAGAGAGGTGGGAGAGAGAGAGAGAGAGGTGGGAGAGAGAGAGAGAGAGAGAGAGAGAGAGAGAGAGAGAGAGAGAGAGAGAGAGGTGGGAGAGAGAGAGAGAGAGAGGTGGGAGAGAGGTGGGAGAGAGAGAGAGAGAGGTAGGAGAGAGGTGGGAGAGAGAGAGAGAGAGAGAGAGAGAGAGGTGGGAGAGAGATGTGACGGGGGGGGGGAAGAAATATTGAGAGGGGAGAGAGACAGGAAGGGGAGAGTGGGAGGAAGAGGAGGTGGTAAGAGGAGGGGAGAGTGAGGAGGGGTGGAGGAGTGAGGAGGGGGAAGGGAAAGAGAGAGGAGGGGTGGGGCAAGGGAAGGCAGCGTACATTGGTGAAAGTGCTTTCAATCGTCGATTGCAAAACCGAAATTGTTGCTGTTGCAAATGAGGAAGAAAAATAATTACATTCATGTATTCTCAATTATAATTGTTGCTGGTACTTTATAAATTTAATTTTTGCGCAATAGTCGCATTGGCTGTCAGTAATGTTTCCCTTTTTTGAGTCTTTTGACCTACACATTAATAAAACGAATATTTTACTATGAAAAAGGTTCTGCTCGCTGCATAGAAACAGGGTGACCTGGTTGATCACACTTCACTCTTTTGCCATGATTGTGTCATTCTCTCCCTCCCACCCAAAGTGGACCCATATTGCAGTTTTCAGTTCTTTTGCCGAATGCTTCTCACCATCCCATTCTTTGGAATGTCAATTGTATATAAGAGGAATTACTTCGGGCTTTTGTTTCAGTGAAGTCCATTCGAATGTTTCAGTGAATCATTCAATGTTCTTCCTCCATACATACGAAATTAAAGATTCTCCGTTTGTATGCTGATCAAACTTGTGGAAATTGAGTTATTTTCCATGACAGATTTTGGTTTCTTTGAATCCACATTCTCAACCATCACTTATCGGCACTCTCCCTGGTGTTTGATTTTCAAATGTTTTGGCATATTGGACGGATAACAGTGATGAACAAGGTCTATTGAACAAAGTAAGTTTGCACCTTTCGGACTATCTTCTTCAGCTTTCGCAGAATAGTTCCAAACGACACTTTTCGAAATTTTGAAGGACATGTAAAAACTTTACCAGTCGATGTGTTGCCTACCCATCTGTCAGCAAAGCAATGAGCATGCTTTACCGGCCATCTCGAAATGCCTTGCCTTTCATTTAAAATCAATGCCCTTGGAGCGTGTTTCGTTTGTAATTGAATTGCTTTTGCTGCGATATTGCAAATGGGATACCCCTGAGGTGTGTTCCTTTTCAATTGATACATTACCAGGCCATGTGTAATCCGAACATGCCCAACTGGGATGAAAAAAATTCCCCCAAACAAACACTTCTTTCCATGAAGTGGGAATTACTTGGTATTGACATCAATTCTCGTTCACTTTTCGATTCCTTTTGATTCCATGGTTGGAATTGAGTACTTTGGAAATTATCCACCCACCACTATTAAGCACTCAAGCAAGCACTCCAATGAAATGGTTGATAAGGAACTGCTTGCTGCGTCACACTAAACATCGTCTGGAAACGTCCAGAGTATCAATAAATGTGTGAATTGGACAAATGAGCATTTGCTTTGCAGTCAGAACTGCTGCTCAGTTCAATTGCGCAATTTAGATTTTGAAATTCGGTTCAGGTTAAAATATTCTAGACTTCATTACATTTTAGCTTTAATGCTTATCAACGTCCAGAGTTTTATTTTTATGGGGAAGGAGGGAGGTGGGGATTTGGGAGGAGGTGGGAAGAGGTGTGTGAGGAGATAAGCATGAGGTGTGTGGAAAGGAGATATGCGGTGGAGCACAAATTTCGATTTACATTGTCTCATCAAAATGATTCTGCATATAATAACAGCGAAGACAGAAACAAAATAAAATCTGATATACATTTTTTTACAGTTATACTGGATATCCAAATGGAGATGAACACCGGACGGACAGGTCCGAAGCTAACCACCATCTGGACACTTCCGGACATAACCACTGTTGATTGTAGGGTCAGGAATACGGATAGTGACACCCCTAAAATCCAAATCCACAGCTGGTGGATCAGCCTGGTACAGCTGCTCAAAGTAACTGGACCAGCAGGCATTCACTTTGGACTCCTCTGTCAAGAGCCCACCACCCTCTACTAACTGCAGTAAACAGAGGGATGGGCTTGGAGGAATGCAATGCATGAATTCTCCTGTAAGCAGGATGAGAATCACTTGACCACCGGTGATGCTCGACACCCTTACAGATTCCTTGCACATCGGCCTTGTTGTCCACCTTTAGTGTACATAGAGTTTTACACCTCAACTCCTTGAACAGCTCAGCTCTGCCATTCAGCCTGGACCTGCGACTCTGGTCATTGGTATCCAGTGTCCCTTGAGAGAGAAAATTATTCTTCGCCCGATGGTGAGTTCCATGACATCCACCAGCAACATCAAGGACAGTGGTCTTGAAGGCACTCTATAACTCTTCAGGATCCCCCAAAGCACCCAAACCACCCAATTCTCCACTCAGCCTGTTCGGAAACTCCTCAGCACCCCTCATTCTTGAGCTTCCCTACATCCAGCCGAGTCTGGGATGGTACCATTCTCCTGGATTTAAGGTGCAACTTCAGAGTTGCAACAACAAGCTTCTGGTCAGTGTTGACCAACTGATCACTCCGGTAAACCCTGCAGTTCTGGATTATCCTCCAGCGACCATCAACGATCACATGGTCAATCTCCTTTGCTACACCGCAAGCATTGGAACAGCAAGTGCATTGATGAGCTGGTGGGCGCTGAAACCATGAATCAGCCACTCTAAGTCGATGACTTCTTGCAAAGTCAAGGAACTTAGTGCCATTCTGGTTCCCAGTTCCAGACCCACGGGGACCAACACAAGTCTCATAAACATCCCTTTCAGTTCCATTTGATGCATTGAAATCCCCTAAGACTAGAAGAGTACCTCTCTTTGGGCACTGATCAAACACAGACTCAAGCATGGCATATAATTCTTCCTTCACGTGAGATCAATCACCTCAGTCAGAGCATATACAGAGTTGAGGGAAACGACACCCAAGGAGTGATGAATCCTTAGTCTCATAATACGCTCGTTGACCAGTCTTACCTCAATTATTATTGGAGTCAGCTTATTGGACACAACTACAGCAACTCCTTGGGCATGGTAACCATCAGAGTGACCAGAGCAATAGTCGGTGTCACCACCTGCCATGATATCACGGCAATCCAGGCTCAGAACCTCTGGGAGTGCTGCAATACCCATGCCCCATCGCTTGAGCTCAGATGATAACAGAGACAGGCGATCATCCTCTCTTTGGGAGAGGACATTCCAGGCACCCACCCGAAGGGGCCACATCAGGTTAACGCAAGGAGAACGCCGTCTGGTGGACAACACCTCAACACCAAACTGACATACACTACCACAATCTGACCCTGGAAGCTTACTCCATTGGTTCCCTCCGAACATCAAAGATTGGGGCTCCCGAAGGCTTTACCCCAATCCTGTCATCCAGTGAGCTGCCCTGAAAAGGGAAGCTGTAGAGGAGGTACTCCCAAGGAGTGAGTTTTCAGATTTATTTTTGCTTTTGGTATGTTTTGCGGGATAAAGTGTCTTACGGTGGCCGGAGTGCAAATCCCGCGACCAACTGCGAAATAAAAATCAACCCATCTACCAGAGGACAACCGCAGACACAGTTGGGCACAAGAAATGGATGATCCTTGTCTCATTCGGTACTCCTCTGCCCATTGACAGGTTTTGTTTTTAATCCTGCTGTGTGTCCACATCATGCACCCTCCTCACCAATAACCATGGTGGTGGAGATGGTTTAATCACTGACAACCCGACCATGAACCAGGTTAGTACAGGTTTACATGATACCTGGAACAAGTCACAGATCGAATCTGACCTGACCTGACAAAAATGCCCAAGCAATGTCCAAATTGGACACATGAACACTTATTTTAGCGTCAGAACACAGACTGAGGTCAATACTGTAGCTGAAATTTTGAAATTTGGTTCAGTTTCAGAGGTTCTCGTGGTAATGGAATGTGCAGAAATGAAATAAAGCCACAAATGCTGGCATAACTGGGTGTTTAAAAGCATTGCAATGAATCCAGCGATTTGTCGCAATGATTATCAGGCATTTGATGATACTTGAGGAAAGAGAAAAATAAACTTTATCGTTAAGATATCATTGCTGCCTGTTCCAAACCAAGGTTAGCTCAGTTCCCTTGGTAAGGCTTATTTTGTTTTTTCATGATGAGCACCCCATAAATTATCTTCAAATGGTGTGTTTAAATTAACCCAAACACCCAATTTTCATTCACACACCACCTTGGACGTTCCTTAGAATGCTTGCAAATTTTTGGACTGCTCGGTTTAATGGTTTTGGAGTTATGGAGTAGATAGATGGAAACAAACTGACATTGATTTTTATAATAATAGATATCAGCAGGGTCTGCAAGCTGCATTCTCACTTCATGATGCGTCTCGAATATCTGCCATCCCTGAAATTAACACGGCCTCTGAATTCTCCCACAGAAACCTTCTCTCCCTTCTGCACAGATCCATCCCATCTTGTTGTCAGTTATCATACCCTTCCGCCCAACCAGAGTAGATTGAATCCTGTGGTGAGGCAATTGCCGAAAATAACAACTTGCCTTCCTCTCTTCGAAGGCAAGCTCCGATCATTCCATGAAGCCCAGAACAAGTGTGTGTCCACTTTCAGGAAAGCCAGAAAACAATGTCTGGCCAACCTCAAGGATGATTCACAAACATGTCTCCTTGTTCAAAGACCTGGAAGCACCTTGATAATTCAAAAGTTCAGGATTTTTGTGGAGTTGAAGTATTTCACATATTAAATGATTGTTCCACCCTGTTATAGTGTAAAAACAAGTAAATAATTGGCAAACCTCAACTCCGATTAACACGTTGGCGTAATAGTGGCCGAAAGACAAACAAGTCTCAGTGGTGTAATGGCTAAAGAGTCTGCTCCGGGTTTGTGAGGCCGGTGGTTTAAACCCTGGCTAATACATTACAAAGACTTTAAAAATGGTAAGTGCTGCTTCCTTGCTTGATGTAAAACAGTTTATCGGTCAACAACAAGGATAATCCGCAGAGGTTGGTATCCATGAAGTGTAAGAAATCCCTGTTTGGAAAAATCCCCCTGATTGCGGTGAGAAAAGCGGTGCCATTTTTTGACGTCATGGTACCCAGAGTACTTTGGGAAGTGATGTCTCTTCCCTGAAGCTCAGTGGCTGTGTTTGTGTAACAGCCTTGTCTTTTGTCACGTTTGTTTGTCTGTGTGTGTTTTTACTCTGTTAGTATGGATATGTGTGTTTGTTTTGTTTGAGTGTGTGTGTGTGTGTGTGTGTGTGTGTGTGTGTGTGTGTGTGTGTGTGTGTGTGTGTGTGTGTGTGTGTGTGTGTGTGTGTGTGTGTGTGTGTGTGTGTGTGTGTGTGTGTGTGTGGGGGGGGGGGGAGTGGGGGGGTTGTTACTTGGCAAAAACAAAAATATATATTGACAAGTATGTTGATCGCCTGCATTTACTGTATTTGTGTTTGTTTGTTTGTGTTTGTTTGTCTATCCGCTCACCTCCAGCCCAAACAGCTCAACTTATCATTCTGAAATTTTCAGAGATTAATTGAACTGACGCTGCAACGATCCTGCATTGAAGTTTCAAAAAATTTGTTCGACGGAAAAGGTGGACATAGGCCAATCAGACTGTTTGAGCCAAATTTTCTAAAATTATTAAATCCCATCTGATTGACTTAAAATTTGAAGAGCATTTGGATATCAGGATGCTGAATTCAATTCTGTCAGGTCAGGTTCGATCTTTGACCTGCTCCAGGTACCATGCAACCTGTACTAACCTGTTCCATGGTCGGGTTGTCGGCGACTAAACCGTCTCCCCCACCAAGTTTTCTGGTAAGGAGGGTGTTTGGATATGGACACCCAGCAGGATTAAAAACAAAACCTGTCAAAGGGCGGAGGAGCTCCTTGTGAGCCAACGGCCATCCATATCTAGTGCCCAACTGTGTCTGCGGACGTCCTCCTGCAGTTGGGTGACTTCTTATTAGGAGGTTTGTGGCAGGATTTGCACTCCGGCCACCGTAAAACCCTTCATTCCGCAAAATGCAAAAACGCAAAAAAATCTGAAAACCCACTCCGTGGGAGTACCTCCTGTGCAGCTTCCCTTCGCAGGGCAGCTCACCGGATGACGGGATTGGGGCAAAGCCTTCGGGACCCCCAATCTTTGATGATAGGAGGGAAACCACGGGGTAACATCCCTGGGTCAGATTGCGGGAGAGTGTGTCGGAGTGGTGCTGAGGTGTCGTCCACCAGACGGCGGTCTCCTTGGGTTAACCTGAGGCGGTCCCTTCGGGTGGGTGCCTGGAATGTCCTATTCCTAAGAGAGGATGCTCACCTGTCTCTGTTATCATCTGAGCTCAAGGGTTTGGACATCGGGATTGCAGCTCTCTCTCAGGTTCGGAGACCGGATTGCGGCGAGATAATGGTGGGTGATTACACCTACTATTGGTCTGGTCGCTCTGATGGTTACCATACCCAAGGAGTTGCTGTAGCTGTGTCCAATAAGCTGACCCCAATGATAATTGAGGTAACACTGGTCAACGAGCGTATTATGAGATTAAGGATTCGTCACTCCTTAGGTGTCATTTCCCTGGTCTCTGTTTATGCTCCGACTGAGGCGAGTGATCTCACCGTGAAGGATGCATTCTACGCCACACTCGAGTCTGTGGTTGATCAGAGCCCCGGACGAGATACACTTCTAGTCTTGGGGGATTTCAATGCATCGACTGGAACTGATAGTGACGGTTATGAGGTGTGTGTTGGTCCCCATGCGTCAGGAACTATGAACCAGAATGGCACTAAGTTCCTTGACTTTGCAAGAAGTCATGGACTTAGGGTGGCTGGTTCATGGTTTCAGCGCCCACAAGCTCATCACTGGACTTGGTATTAAAACGCTGGCGGTGTGGCAAAGGAGATTGACCATGTCCTCATTGACGGTCGTTGGAGGATGATCCAGAACTGCAGGGTCCACTGGAGTGCTCAGTTCCTCAATACTGACCACAGGCTTGTTGTAGCAACTCCAAAGCTGCACCTTAAATCCTGGAGAATGGTACCATCCCAGCCTAGGCTGGATGTTGCCAAGCTCAGGGATGAGAGAGTAGCTGAGGAGTTTGCGAACAGGCTGAGTGGACACTTGGGGGTCTGGGTGCTTTGGGGGGTGCTGAAGAGTTGTGGAGCGCCTTCAAGACCACCGTCCTTGATGTTGCCGGTGGATGCCTTGGAGCTCACCACAGGGCAAAGAAGAATTTTGTCTCTCAAGCGACACTGGATACCATTGACCAGAGTCGCAGGGACAGGCTGAATGGCAGAGCTGAGCTGTTCAGGGAGCTGAGGCGTAAAACTGTACGTGCACTGAGGGTGGACAAGGACACCTATGTGCGAGGAATCTGTGAGGGGGTAGAGCATCACCTGTGGACAGGTGATTCTCGTCCCGCTTACAGGGGAATTCGCGCATTACGTTCATCCAAGCCCATCCCTCGGAGCACTGCAGTTCGAGCAGAGAGTGGTACGCTCTTAACAGAGGAGTCTGAAGTGAAGGCCCACTGGGCCGGTTACTTTCAGCATTTAAACCAGGCTGATCCTGCAGCTGTCGACTTGGACGTCAAGGGTGTTACAATCCCTGTTGCTGACCCTCGAATCAACTGTGGTTCACCTTCGCTTGTGGAAATACGGGCTGCGGTGAACCAGTTGAAACGGGGAAAAGCTCCAGGGATCTGTGGCATCCATGCCGAACTTCTCAAGGCTGGTGGAAATGCTGCACTCGTGTCGTTGCATGCAGTTTTGTGCTCTGCCTGGAACACAGGCATCATCCCAACTGACTGGAAGAGGGGCTTTGTTGTCCCTCTCTGGAAAGGGAAGGGTGATCGCCAAGACTGCAACAACTACCGAGTGGTGACGCTGCTCTCAGTGCCAGGCAAGGTCTTTGCTCAGATAATTCTTGATAGGGTTCGCCACCATCTGCTTGAGCACCAGCGTCCAGAGCAGTCAGGCTTTACACCAAAGAGGTCAACGATTGACCATATCCTTGCACTTTGTGTCCTCATCGAACGCAGACGAGAGTTTCGGCAGGGGCTGCTTGCAGCCTATGTTGATCTCTGTAAAGCGTTCGATTCAGTGAATCGGGATGTCCTCTGGAGGATTCTTGGTCTTCGTGGGGTGCCACCAAAACTGATCGATCTGATGTCTGAACTCTACTCTGGTACTGAGAGTGCTGTGAAGTGTGGTGGTACCATCTCTGACTTATTTCCAGTTGTTACTGGAGTTCGTCAGGGATGTGTACTTGCCCCCACACTTTTCAGCACTTGTATGGACTGGATTTTAGGGAGGATGTCGGAGAGCTCAAGTTGCGGTGCATCATTTGGGAATGTCAAGATCTCGGACCTTGATTTTGCAGATGATGCAGTCATCTTTGCAGAGACTTTAGACATCCTCTTGGGGGCCCTCGAGGTGTCGGAGCCGTTGGGATTACGGGTTTCTTGGGTCAAAACTAAGATCCAGGCTTTCGGTGACATATTGGATGCTGCTGTCCTGTCTGTGTCTGTTTGTGGTGAGGATGTTGAGGTCGTGGAGAGATTCACTTACCTTGGCAGTGATATTCATGTCTCTGCTGGCTGCGAGTCAGAGGTCAATAGACGTCTGGGTCAGGCCTGGGGAGTCATGGATTCACTGGATCATGGGGTGTGGCGCTGCCGGTACCTGTGCGGGAGGATGAAAGTCCGAGTCTTCAGATCCTTGGTACTTCCAGTCTTGCTCTATGGGTGCGGGACTTGGACTCTGACCAAGGATCTGAGACAGAGACTTAATTCCTTTGGTACCAGGTCTCTTCGGAGAATCCTTGTCTATCGCTGGTCGGATTTTGTGTCCAACGAGCGGTTGCTGAGAGAGACTCGGATGAGATTTGTTACCTGCATAGTTCGTGAGCGTCAGTTGCGGCTGTATGGACATGTGGCTCGTTTTCCTGACGCTGATCCTGCTCACCAGATTCTCTCAGCGAGGGAGTCTCATGAGTGGAGGAGGCCAGTGGGCCGACCACGTGCCTCATGGTTGTAACAGGTTGACCATCATCTCAAAGAGATGGGGATGGGCCTGGCATCTGCCTGGGGGATGGCCAGACGGAGGCCCCTGGAGTACCGGCGGAAAGTGGACGCAGCGACGCGCTGTTCTGGCACATGCTCCCATACCTGACCTGACCTGAATTCAACCAACTATATTCGTTTTGAGGTCACCATAAACCAAAAGGTCAACTTGGACCAAAAAGTCAACGTCGTCCAAAATTCTAAAACCCTCAATTTTTATCTGATTAACTTAAAATTTGAAGAGCATTCGCTTATCAAGTCACTGAATTCAACCACCTGTTGATTTAAGGTAAATATAGACCAAAAGGTCAACATAGGCCCAAGGTCAACAACGAAGGTGATATTTCTAAAATCCTCAATTTTCATCCGATTGACTTGAAATTTAAAGAGCATTTGCATTTCAGGTCACCAAATTCAACCACTTATTGATTTTGAGGTTAACATAGGCCAAAAGATCAACATAGACCAAATTTCTAAAACACTCAATTTTAATCCAATTAACTTGAAATTTGAAGAGCATTTGCATGTGTGTATTTATCTGACCGCTCTCCTCCATCCCAAACCGATCAACCGATCATCCTGAAATTTTCAGATTAATGGGACTGACAATGCGACGATCCTGCATTGAAGTTTCATAAAATTTGTTCGACGGAAAAGGTCTACATAGGCCAATAGAACAGTTTGAGCCAAATTTTCTAAAATCCATAAATCCCATCTGATTGACTTGAAATTTGAAGAGCATTTGGATATCAGGATGCTGAATTCATCCAACTATTAGTTTTGAGGTCACCATAAACCAAAAGGTCAACTTGGACCAAAAAGTTAACATTGACCAAATTTCAAAAATCCTCAATTCTAATACATTTAAATTGAAATTTGAAGAGCATTAGCATATGTGCATTTGTCTGTCCACTCGCCTCTCGCCCAAACCACTCAACCGATCATTCTGAAATTTTCAGAGATTTAATGTCACTGACCCTGTGATGGTCCCACATCAGGGCCACACAAGCTGAATGAAACACAGGAAGAAGAGAAAGGGGAAATTGGGGATGAAACATGTGGAACAAGCCAACCCACAACTAACAAACCAAACGAGGTGAAGGAGAGTGTGAAACTTCACAATCACGCTTGGGAATAGGCTCATTTGTGTAACATTTGGCTGTGTTTGTGTAACAGTCTTGTCTTGTGTCACATGTTCGTCTGCTTGTGTGTGTGTCGCAGCTCCACTATGGGCAGTATAATGATAAAATAACGATAATGTATAAAAAAACAAAATCAATATCAAAATTATACAAACCTCAGCATGACTACTCATGTGAAGAATTTTCATCACAATGCAAAGGTTGCTGGATATGAGTAGTGTGAGACATATGCAGGAGAATGCTTCATTCAATCGACAAGTTAGGTCACTTGGTCTCCCAAGAAAACAAGTGCTACTTCCGAAGCAGAAAGTGAGGGCGACAAGGACTTTCAAGTGATCGCTGGCTTGAAGAACCTTGTTTTTCTCTCCACAACGATATTTACACATAATGATGCCAACAACCAATGTCAATGCCATTCCCAGCAAGACAAAGGCAAATAGAGTGAGAGATATTGGGTTCGAGAATTCCAAGAAATCCTCAGGCATTGGCAAGCAGGAATCATGTACATTGTTACTCCAAAACCCATTGGGGCAGTGAAAGCAATCCTGCATTTCTGTAAGAGGCAAAATTTTCATTACATGCTGTCACCTGCTATTCTGAACCATAATAATAATAATAATAATAATAATAATAATAATAATAATAATAATAATAATAATAATAAAAATAAATAGTCGTAATAGTCTTTTCATCCGAAAACCTCAATCACAGCTGTATGAGGCCTGGCAGGAGTTAAACTTGTACTTTTTGCAATTCGTACAGTTTGTAGTTGCCCGACCCTTCCTCCCGCATATTGTACACTGAAGGTTGTGGCGAGGCAGTTGTCCTGAAGCAACTTGAGTTCAACTCAAGGAACGCAAATCCAACTGAAACTATCCCAGTTCCTTCCACAAAGCTCGGAACAAGTGTGTGTAGATCCTCAGGAGAGCCAGAAAACAACATCATTCTCATCTCAAGTCTTAACTCTAAAACCTGTCTCCCTCCTCCAAATCCTGGTAGCATCTCGATAAGTCTCTTGCTGGTGTGCTTCCCCTCCATCCCCTCCCTTACATCAAATGGAAGTACAGCTGACACTGCATGTGAAAAGGCTGAATTCCTAAGCTCTGTGTTTGCTTCTAAATCTTGTGTCCCAAACCCATTGCTTTCTGTACCCACCTTACCCAGTCACACCCAGCTGTTCTTGGACTCTGTGTCCTTTTCTCCTCACATCCCCTCTTCCAGATAGCTCGCTGTCAAACCTCGATTCAGATTCTGCAACCTATCCAGAGGGTAACAGCCCACGTGTCCTAAAAACCTGCTCTGTTGCTCTTGCTCACCCTCTCTCTGTTCTATTCACACTCTCATTTTTTTTAAAGGTCATCTGCCATCTGCTTGGAAATCAGCAAACATTACTGCCCTGCATAAAAAAGGTGCAAAAACAGATTCCTGCAACTTCAGACCAATCAGCCTTCTTCAAATGATCAGCAAGATTATGGAATCAATCATCGCTTCAGACATTAAATCCTTCCTCTTCCCCAATGGCTTGATTTCCGATCATGAATTTGGATTTAGACCAGGTCACTCTACCCTGGACATGCTGCTTCTGCTCTGTCAACAATGGTGGAGGCCCTCAATGCTATAAATCAGATCAGAGCTATAAATCATATCAGATCTCTGATCAGATCAGAGCCATCTCACAAGACATATCACATGCTTTCGATATGGTTTGGCACCCTGCCCTGCTCATAAAACTCTCTACATATGGTATCAAAGGCCATCTTCACTCATGGCTCACAGACTTCCTCTCCTGTTGCAATCAACGTGTGGCCCGAAATGGAGTTCTCTCATCCCCTCTTCCTGTCCAGGCTGGTGTTCCTCAATGTCCGTGTTTTGGGCCCTGTGCTTTTTCTCATTTTCATCAAAGATCTCCCTGATTATCTCGAAAATTCTCTTTATCACTTTGCTGGTGACTCCACTCTCTGTCCTCAGCCATACAATCTGCCATCCCTCAGATCTGCAAGCAGCAGCCTCTTCTCTCTCTGCAGATCTGGTTAAAATCACAAGCTGGTGCAACACTTGGAACATATCTTTCAATCCTGACAAATCTCACACTCTCACTATGTCTCTCTGAAAGGACCTTTTGGAAATTCTCCCTCCCCCCCCTTGGAAATCCACATTTCCAAACTGGCCTCCAAAGTCAGTCACCGACTGGGCATCCTCTGTCATGCAAAGTCCTTCCTTGGCACACCTGAGCTCCTGACCAAATCAAAGCTTTTTTCTGCAGACTGATGGAATACTGCTCTGCCCTCTGGGCTGGTGCTCCCACCGTTCACCTTTCTCAGTTTCACATTGTGGAAGTGAAGACATTTATGAGCATTGGCGTCTTGTGCAATGAGGCTGAGCCGTTGGGTCTGCCACTCACTCACCGCTGGCAGATCGGTGGTCTTTCTGTCTTCTACCGTCTCCTCTCTGGCGTCGCCCCCCCCCTATGCTATGATATAATGCTATGATATGTCCCTCCCATATTTCCACAGGGTGCTCAAGGTCCACCAGTAACCCCCTTCTGGTCCACCCATAACCCCTTCCCACACTCTCTTCAATCGCACTCTTCCCTCCAGGTTGTCAAAACAGCAGTTCAGCACCATCTGTTATATTGCACCAACGAAAACTGTGATCTTTTCCACCTCCATTTATACACACCAAACCCACCTCCTTCAAATTCCCTGTTTTCCTTCCTGAAACTCCTTTCAGTGTCCATCTTGTTTACCCCATGTACTCCAACCCATCCCTTCTACAGATCTCCTGATGTCTCTGTTCCCCACTCTTTTGTCCTTCCCTCTCCTTCCCCCCTTCTCTTGTCTCCTGCTCCCCTTGTATGTTCTGTGTGTTAGCTCTAATAGGAGCCTCGACATTGTAAACTAAACCCCACAAAAAACTTGGTGTAAAATGATTACAAACTATTTAATCTGGTTACAAGAATGCAATGCTGTTTTATTTAACTTCATGGAGACTTGGTGGAATTGAATAATTACAAATTACAAACAAGTGCTTTATTGACAATATTTGGCTATGGGAATTTCAATATAAACAACAACACAACAATCACACTGAAATACATAAGTTGGTGTCGCTGTCTGTCTGACGGTTTTTTGACTGCAATATATTCGGTGGTTATTTATCCAATCACATCCAAACTTGATAGGAGGGCGATGGGTCACATGATGGAGGTTGTAGTGATTTATCTTCCCCCCAATCCCCAAGAGCGGGTTGTGCCTTGCACAAAATCCATGTTGAGGTGTATAAACGGTTATCATGGCTTTAATGGGCCACAACTTTCGGATATATAAATTATCATCACCACATACGTTTCAGTCACTTCAGTCCAACGTGCAATTACATTTTTAAACAGTCCATATTAAACTGGAAGAAGTTTGGAGGAAACTCGATACAATTAAGGCATTCTATACTGAACTCGTCTGCCTCAGATGAACAGATCACAGCCATCTTGACTTGCTAGGCCTCTAGGTAAGCGGAAACAATGTTTAGTTTAAAAATCTGCTTGTGGGAGTCTTTACTCATAAAATATGGAGATTTAACAATGAAGATTTTCGTGATTTCACTTTGTCCCCTCCCCAAGGGGGTGTTGCGACTCATTAATTTTTCTTTACTCAATAATTCATTAATTTCTCTTGATTTTGCGAATGTTTGTAATAAAGTAAACAGGTGAACTGTCGTGGCCAATCAGATGCATCCTTCCAGAGAGCCAATCAACACATGGGCTGCCAAGGACTCATGGGAACTTTGAGCAGTGATTTTTGTTCGACATGACCAAGGCTATTGAATGATGGAAATTTCATTTGTTTGGCTAAACAACCACGATGACAATGAACGAGTCTCCTCTGCTTGCCATCTCCAATGCCATTTGAAAGCTGGAGCGGATAACCGCCAATAAATCCTTCCATCTTCACCAATCGTTGGAGACACTATGGAAGAGTAATCAATCATCAGCCGGACTTCATTGACATGTCATTTCATTTTTAAATGTAAGTGAGATTTATTTTGTGTTGGTTTATGCATCATCATCATAACCAACATGCTGAAAGGAATAATCACAACACAGGTATTCCACCTTGGCTGAAGTGTGTGTTGAGGTGTATTCAAAGGTGTTGACGTGTAAGTATAGGCAATGGTGGCGTTCTTCCAAAACTGCTTCCAATAACAAAACTAATACCATTTATGAAAATAACATAATATTAATGTTCTTGCAAAATAAAAATAAAACGAATAATATCCCCTCTCCACAAGGGTTTTATTTCCTCATCGGACAAACCTCGTGTTAACCTATATAAATAGCTTATAATGGCGTTTTGTGGGGGAAGAGGTTGCAGAAGCGGAAGAATCCCACCAGAAGTAACAAGCTCAAATGAGCGAAGATCCTCATCCTCTTAATTATGACGTCATAAAAACGAATACGACGTCATTGTGATGTATCATATGTGCGTAAATTCATCTCTGCTAATGCCCTATACAATTTCCACAAACAGAATTCAAAAAGCTTGCCTAGTTTCAGAGATAATTTTTCATGTGATTTCCATTAGCGGAGATATTTTGATGTGATAACTTTTTTCTAGGAGGAGTTTTCAAAATCGGCGAGGGTTACTGTCTGTGCAGGGTATTTTTACATTTATATGCCAAGTTTCAGGAAGTTTCTATGAAAACTGTAGGCTGTGAAAGAAATGAAACAAAAATGTCCACAAGAAGAAGATGAACAACAACAACGTGAGTAAGACTTAGAGATCCTCCACGATGATCTAAAAAAATATTCTAAACCACAACCACCTATGATGACCTTTTAAGATAGTTACTACTGATGTTTATCACTTACGTGAAATAAATTTGGAGGAATCCCAAAATTCTTGAGGCATGCTATTATTTTCGTTTGCACCACAGAATAACGGAGCCGAGACAAGATCTACTGTAATATATATATATATATATATATATATATATATATATATATATATATATATATATATATATATATATATATATATATGCCATAGTGGCCTAGAGGATAAAGCCTTGACCCTTCTTGTTGCTCCTGTAAGTAACTGCAGTACTCATCATGCTAAAAAATATCCAATTGGTGTCTGTCTGTCTGTCTGACCATGATGCATTCTGTCGTTACTTATCCAATCTCGCCAAACTTGTCTGGGGGATTACTGATCACTCCACGGAGGTTGGAGCATCTTAAATTGCCCCAATCCCCAATGTGGGTTTCCACCTTGGACGAACTCCGTATGAAGGTGTATATAAAAAGCTCAGTCTGGCGTTTTGTGGAACACACTTTCCAGAAGTAAAAATTAATACATCCACAAACTATTATGTCAAATCTTTTCAACGTTTGATTACCTTTATTAAACAGTCACAATTGCTGTTTAACACAAAACTGAAATAAATTTGGAATAAAACCGACGTCATTGAGGCATTCCATGCTTATCATATTTCCCACAGACAAACAAATCTGAGTCTGCTCAACTTGCGAGGCCTCCAGATGAAGTGCTCAAATGAGTCTTTACACATGATGATGTATCCCATTAACTGTCAGATTTTTCAAGCTATAATATTTTGTGGACTGCAAATGGATTTGTTTATAACTTATATCTTGGGGCCTCATATGCCATTTCTTCTGGCCAGACCTTGAAGTGTGACGTGCAATAGCCCCTGACACCCTTACAGACCAATTGTGACGTTAATTCGATGTGTAACCCCATTTGTAACACACAGTTGCCTGCAAGCTGTCCGGCCAGTGTTCGACTCCCGACCGAGCTCCAAAACTGTCATTAACCCAATTCCATCCACATGATCCGCATACCCAACCGCTACCACCATCCCCCGCTGCTCCCTGCCGCCCTGACCACTCTCATCGGGAGCAGATGCTTCGAGTATTATTAACTAATTGATTGAACAGGTATTTCTAAGCACATCAAAAGCGGTTCGATAACTATTGGAACATACTGACCAACAATAATTGTTCATAGTGTTCATACCCCACAGCCTTTTGCTGCACATGAACGAAGAAGACTTGTTCGTAGTTTAACAGCTCAACATCCAAGCAAAATGAAGCTTAATTAACTTTTAACAGCTAAAAATATCAAGTTTAGGATGTCCATAAATTTCTAACTCTCACAAATTTATTGAAATATTTTGGATCAGTGTTCCTTGCACCATTCACACACTTGCAGTTTATTCTTTGTGACATCTTTGTGAACAGCATTAAAGTGAGGGATGGGCTGTTAGGAGAGCTGAGAGGGGTTGCACATTCACCTTTGATTTGTCCAGCCTGGGTTCGATTTGACCCAACTATAAACTGCCACCCTGGTATTTCACATTCAGATCGAGGCATCTACGTATTTGTCATCTATCGGAGGGATGTTAAAAGCTGTGGGACCCATCTGAGACTGCAACAATGGTCATCGGTGGACGATGAAGATACCATGGTGTTTCCTGAAGAGGGCAAGTTATCACCGGCGCCTTGAACAAATTACAAATTCTTGCCCTGACTGGTTTCTCGAAGAACTGCTTGGGCATCACTGAGGCTGTCTCGAGTATGTTGCATTTAATTTTTTGAACGTATGGGAGAAATATTGTTGTGGCTGTTCTCCATATGCCTGGTGTTGGCTTAATGGTTAAGGTGGTGGGCTTGGGATCCCAGGATCCAGAGTTCAAATCCGAATCGGCTGTGAATTAATACCAGGTGGGGTTGACTCAGCCTGTCATCCTTCCGAGGTCGGCAAAATGAGTGCCAGCTTGCTGGTATCCTGTGTCGGAGTGGCGACCTGTCCAGGATTGTGCCCATTAGCCAAGGAAACTGCTTAAGCAGCACCAACGCTCTGCACAGAGTATGGTCCCAATGGATGGATGGATGTTCTCCATGATACGGGCTATTTAGAGCTATCTGTACACACTTGTAATGACTGACTCCACATCGATGGAATGTAATCCACTGCCATGTCTTGCATCAACATCGATCGAGTGAAAGGATGCTAAATTCCCATGGCATTGGACGAATTTACAGGAAAATATTCTGTGGCTTTCAGTGATCTCATGCCTGCAAGCCCAAAAGGGCAGATATTCCGAGTTTATTTTGAATTTTATTTTTCCAAAAAGTTTGAAAAGGGTCTTTCCCTGGGTGGATATCAAAATGCTTTTGTTTGATCAGTTGCCGTACCATTGGTGGAAGGCTGGCATGATGGCCAAGAGGGTGCGAGCCTCGAAGCCCTCTTGTCTGTGTTCAAATCTCTACCCAGATATAAACTCTCATCCTGGTGTTTCATCGATAGGGTGATTCATCAGTGTGTGTGCCATCCATCGGATTGGCGTTAAACGAGGGGTCCCATCTGCCGGTTTTCGTCAATGGACATCAAAGACAATACATTGGCATGACAACACATGGCCTAGTTTTATACTCTCTTAGAATATGGCCACTGTAGCTTTGTGAAGATGGTACAGTGTTTAAGTTCACATTGTATTCACCAATTGGAAAGTCATACCCGCAGCATTTATGGTTTTCTGAAAGAACCAAATGTTACGCAAAGGTAGACTGAACAAAAAAGGTGATGAAGTCCTCCATGGTGATCTGACAGATGCTCTTTTGAAAGTAAGTCGACCAAAGTTGCGATGAAGAGTCTCTTCAAAGTCAAGCTGTATTCTTATGGGATGTACAAAATAAACTGAGAGGAAACTGCCTTAAACATGTTGTTTGGGGAACATAATTGGGCATTGGTGCTCCTTCTGTAGATCTACTATGTAACAGCTGGAGAGACCCTGCCATCTGTCTTGCCATCACACAGCCCCCCTCGATAATGTTTCCCTGAAATGTCATATCTGTGTTGCCAATGGAGACTTCACATCGGTTTAATGAGCTACGTTCAATTATGTAGAAAACCCAATGAAATTTGAAGCATGTACCTATGTCCTGAGAGATGGTATAATGGACATGTCAGTCGTCACACAAAAGAGGCTGAAATCCCAAATTATCATATTGGGGTTCCAATTCCTTTCTATCATTTCCTTTTCAAATATACTTTTGCGGGGATTGTCTTATCAAACTAATAATGCTTATTCGAATTCATGGACCGGTGTTTGTTTGTGACTTTGTTTGTTTTCTTGTTGCGCTACTCATGCCACAGTTCTGCGCTGATTACATCCAGACTTGCTACGTCAGATCAGATTGACCCCAATGCATGCAAGACAGTATTTTTATCTTTGTCAGTGGTCTTGAGATTTGGTTTGGGAGAGGGGACGGAAATTCTCTTTGTAAATGTGTATCATGTGGTGCCGCCTCCATGTAGGGGAGAGTATTACAAGTCTCCACCATTTCCAGTGTATTATTCCTGTCCCCAGATTTTCTAGTGTTGTGAGTTGTTTTCAATTATAAGCAGAAGGTATGTTTTTGATTCACACAAATAACCCATGTTTTTAGGGTTTTTTTGCCTCGGCAGAGCTGTCAGTTGAAGACACACAGCCCAAATAAAGGTATGTGTCAGAAGAATGTGTTGCATGCTTGGAAGAAGATCACCTTTGGGGTGAGTACACTGTCATGGTCATAATAAAAATCACTATAATAATAATAATTGCTATTATTACCAGCAAAGTGTAAAAAGAAATATGAAACAATGGTCTTTGAGAAGGTAATGTTAGTCGGCATCAGCGGAAAATTTTCACAGCATATTTTATGAACCGAATTTGAAGCATCAAGGTTAGAAGTTACGCACATACTCAAAAATACAAGGCAGATGAAGAATCTGCAGCTGTAAACTAGCACACAGATGGGGAATCTAACCTATGTCAGGCCCATGGAATAAATTGGTGGGTTCACCAGGTAAAAACAGGGATGGATCGACCACTGGGATTTAAATTACATCATTCAGCAAAATGTTCAAGATTTTTTCACCTGTTTTATTGGAGATTGTGCCAGCTGTGCAAGGAATACAATCGAAACAGCAGAATGGCTCTCCTACATGAAGCATCTTTCGAGATCCGGGTTGGCAGAGTTCACTGCATATGGATTGTGGAACCTGTGGATGAAAAGTTATTTATTCATTAATTGCTAACACAGAACACTGGTCAAAATTATGTATATACATCTATGTATGTATATATATATATATATATATATATATATATATATATATATATATATATATATATATATATATATATATATATCAATGGCATTTGTTCATCGACGCAAGATGGTGGATATGCAGCACTTATTGATGGGGATCAGTAATGTGTTGAGTAGTTTTGTATTGTGTTGCACTTCCATTGGTGACTAAACACCGATTTGGGGGTGACAGATTCTACTGCAGATGCTGCATGTCAAATAGTTGGTGTAATTGTCCTCTCCTGTAGTTGTGGGATGTTTGCGGTGACAACATCTCTTGTGCAGCTGCTCCATCCACTGGTGATCATAATGGCTTAACCCGGCCCACACTTGCTTTTGCCATATGCCTCGGGAGTTAGCTATAGTTTCCCGCATGTCAAAATTGATGTGCATGGCTTCCTTATCTCGACATCCTTATACCTCTGCTTCAGGTGCCCTTTTGGTCACTTGGTTCCAGCTACGTCCCCATATAGGGTATCCTTTGGGATACGTCCATCTTCCATCCTGTGCACATGCCCAAGTCATCAAAATCGTCTTTGCTTTATGAGTGCAATGACGCTTGGTAGATTTGCCGGGGAGAGGACATCTACATTTGTGCATCTGTCCTTCCACGTGATGCCAAGGATACTTCGTAGACATCGAAGTTGGAAATTGTTAAGTCTCCGTTCTTGACAGCTGTAAGTCGTCCTTGTTTCACAGCCATAAAGTAGGGTGCTAATAACGCATGCCTTGTAAATCAGCATTTTCGTTCTGAGGGTCAACTTGCTGTTCTTCCACGTTCTCTATGTTAGATAACCAAAGGTGATGGCTGCCTTCCCAATGCATAAGTTCAGTTGATTGTCAAGAGACAGGTTTTTTGTCACTGGAGACCAAAGATAACTGAAATAGCTGACCACTTCCAGCAGAGTATTGTTTATTCTCATCTTGGGCTGGGTTGAGACACATTGAGAGATGGTGAGAGATAACATTGTGCACACATGAGAAAGCCAATCAATTAGTTTCTGGAGCTGATCTTCTGTGTGGGCGACAAGTGCAGCGACAAATGCATAGAGAATTTCTCTGATCAGGACATGCTGCACTTTTGTCTTTGCTCTTCGTCTTGACAGGTTATACAGCTTGCCATCTGTCCTGGTGTTAAGATAGTTTCCTTCCATGTCTACTGGGAAGGAGTACCTCAGACATACCAAGAACAAAATATCAAACAGTTGGAGCCAGGACACAACCCTGCTTCACTCCATTTGTAATCTCAAAACTTTTGGAGGTGGATCAATCAAACTGTATTGTGCCGTGTATGTTTTTGTGAAAAGAATGGATGAGACTGAGAAGCATGGGGTGGTGGATGTGGAGGACAGCCAATCCGTTCTAATACCTTTTGTAAACCCAATCTGTTGACAGTGTCATAAGTTTTTTGATATCCATGAAAGCAAGGTAGAGTGGTATGTTCTGTTCCCTACACTTCTTTTGAAGCTGACAAAGTGAGAAGATCATAAACACAGTGGATCTGCCTGCTTGGAAACCGCATTGTGCCTCAGGATAGACTCAATTAGCGAGTTGCTGGTATGGTGGAAAAGAATTAAATTTCCACAATGGATCGATTAGCATACCAAAGGAGAATCTTTAATATCAGAGATGTAGAGGAAGAACATTCAATGATTCACTGAAACATTCAAATGAACTTCACTGACACAGAAGCCCAAATTAATCCCTCTTATACACAATTTGACATTCCAATGGGAAGGTGTGACATTTGGAAATTCAACTACGGGATGAGCTGATAAGCACGAGACAAAATAATTCAAAACTGCAACTTTGGGTGGGAGGGAGAGAATGACACAATCACGGCAAAAGTTGCAGTGTTATCAACCAGTTCACCCTGTTTCTATGCAGCGAGCAGAACCTTTTTTTCATAGTGAGATATTCCTTTTATCAATATGAAGGTCAAAAGACTCTTGGGAGAAGGGAAACATTAAAAACAGCCAATTTAACAATAGTACAAAAATTAAATTTATCAAGGACCAGCAACAATTTAACAAGTGAATATAATTATTTTCCTTCCACATCCCCCACTTTTTTTACTGATCGGGCAAAATTTTAATAATTATATTACCCATGATCACCATACCCTGTTCCTCGAGGAGAAAAGATATCCTTTGCACAAGTTCAATCAATAGTGGCAGCGAGCACTCAAAGGAGAATAATGCTGGATGATGACCATATTAATAGTGTCCCAGCAAGGTTAGTGAGTGCGTTTCCATTGAATTCATGGCGTGTTCATCAGCAGGTGTCACAAATCGAAAAGACGTGCTACCCCAGGCCAGAACATAAGCAGGTCAGAGTGGAGATAGAGAAGCACACAATGGGAAACAGAGTCTAGGCACTCCTTGAGCTGCAGAGAAGATCTTGGCAGGGAAGAGCTTGGACCCAACACTGGGTTGCAGATGACGCTGTGTTGAAGGAGACGAAGAGGACTCGAGATGTAACCCAGAGATCCAGCCACAGCAGAGTTTGGGTCTCGTAGCAGCAGTTCGTACAATGAGTTTTGATTCACCAAGGTGAGCTATGCATGTTGTAGGCAGCTGCATTGGCTGCATGAGCTCCATTCACACCTTGAACACATGTTGCAGATGACTCGACGTATGGACCTTCAGGGCTTTTGTTGTGCATTGTGCGACATGGCAAGTTCACGATGTATCTGCAGAGCAGCAATTTGCGAGTGTGGTCAAGGTCATTCCCCCAGGCAGGCACCATGTCATGGCAACGTTGCCTTTGCCTTGCCGGGGTTTGACTTGTCCAACCTTCTCTTCAGTGGGTTTTTTCCCCCCTTTCTTTTATATACTCATCTTATCTCCTCAGGAATGGGGTTATGTCATGATCATGTGCCCTATCCCCCAAATCTGTGTTCTCCCCATTTTCCAATCTTTTGGTGGAAGTGTTCCAAAGCTTCATTGGGCAATATTGTGAATTGCATTGTGAAACTGCTCTCTGCACTCCAAAACAAACAAAATCAAGGTTAAGCATCTAATGTACATTAAATGTTGTATACAAATTTTATCCTTTCCTTCATTTTTTTTCTCCACACCGAAAGGACATGCTAAATTATAAAGAAATCTCAGTTGTATGCTTTCTCAAAAATAATCATCTCATTTGTTATTTCCATGCAGAAAGGGCAGCAGTATTTATCAGGGCTCGTATGAGAGCTAACACACAACACACAGCAAGGGGGGGCATGAGACAAGAGGTGTGGGAGTGGGAAAGATAAAACATTGGGAAACAGAAACATAAGGAGAGATGTGGAAGGGAGAGGTATGGGACGGGGAACACAGGGTATAAAAGATGGAAATTACCGGGACTTTCAGGAAGGAAAGCAGGGAATTTGAAGTCAGTGTGTTTGGGATGGATTATCGGGGGTAGAAAAGATCGAGGATTTGGATAGGGGATGATAAGAGGTGGTGGTGAACAGATGCTTTGAAGGCCTGGAGGGAAGAAAGGGATTTAACAGAGTGAGGGAGTTTATTCCAACGGTGGGGAAAAAGAGGAATGAAAGAGCGAAAGGTGGGCAGTGATTCGTGATCTGCATATGGAGGCAACAGCCAAAATGTTCAAAGCCAAAATAGCATACAAGGTTATCTCATAGTGAGAAAACTCGAGCTTGAATACAATTTGACTCCCACGGTTTAATCATAGCATAAGGGAGGGAATTCTCACATGGAACATACACAATATTCCATTCGTGCATCATCCAGCCATTCTGAAGGCATAATGTGATTATTTATAACTGCACCGAGACACATGTGCGTATTATACTTAAGTTGTTGTGAAACCACTTCTAGCAAGACATTGATGAATGACATCATACAGTAATCTTCAGTTCCTCATCGAGCTCACAATCGCTTCTAATTCAGATGTTCACCAAGATCAAATTCACACACACCACCTCTCTATCTTGTCTTAAAACACTCTCAATGGTATACGCCCTGCACTCCAAAGAGACCGCACCACAATGCCAGGGTTCTGTCTTTCAATACAAGCTGACATGCACCCAGTTATTTGTGTCCATGCCAAATATGCAACAAATTGTGAGGAATCTGTCATCATTGTTTTTCCTCTGGAATTGGCGTGTGTACTTCGCCTCATTCAGAGTCTTCACAGTGTATGATGATGCCCAATCATTATCTCCACTTTCCAAACTTATTCATTCCCATAAGCTTCACAGTTCACAATACACAACAAAGCACGATTTAATCCAGTGAAATCTACTGGACTCACACATGCTCCAATTCAACACTCATTTAGTACTACTACATGCAGATCAATGCAAATCAGTGCGCATAGAAATCAGATATAAATACAAACATACAAGAGTTCTCACCTTTCAACTTATGACTAAAACAAAAACAGTTCTTTCAACTTGTGCTTCAACAGACAATAAATTTCACACTTTAGTGCTTCAGCTCAATTTATCCATCTAGGTTGGAACACCCAAAGCCTGGTGTTGGCACAGTGGTTAGGGCAGCGGCTTGGGATCCTAGGGTCCTGAGTTCAAGCCCCGTTGGGCCACTGAACACCAGGGGGTTGACTCAGCCTGTCATCCTTCCGAGCTCAGCAAAATGAGTACCAGTATACTGGGCCGGTGTATACCCCGGTTAAAATAGGTGTACCATATCCCTGTGTCGTAAGAGGCGTCCAGGGTTGCATCAGGAAAGGCATCCGGCGTAAAAACATGTGCCAAATCACTATGCGGATCATACGGATGATCCGCTGTGGCGACCCCTAACGGGAGCAGCCGAAAGAAGAAGAAGAAGAGGTTGGAACACCCAATTATGTCCTCAACACCACACTTAACATTTCCAATCATATAGGAATCACAAATCCGAAACACCTCCACACAATGAAAATGCAATAGTTTCACAGCAAGCAAACTTCCAGCAAGTGCAATGAACAGACAGAATTCTAAAGAGGTTACTCGACAAAAGTTCATCATACTTATTTGTTCTCCCACTTGGGGACTTGAACTTCTTAGTGAGCAGGGTCTCCAACCCTCTGTTGGGGAGCACGGCCTCACACTCTAAGTGGACTGCCCCACCCCCCCCCCTTCAGAGGCCTCCAACCCATGTAAGCACGGCAGATCCTTAATCTGTCCATTAGAGGATTCATACCCCTATTTAAAACATTCAAATGCATCCTGTACTCTTCGCTGGCCTCCAACCACCTAATTGTTGGACTTGTCACTAAAGGTTCTCCTTTGTATACCTCTCCTATTAATGGAGTACCACATTAACGGTTCTGCTGAGATGCAGTATCCAATCTGAAATAAGAGCAAACATCTTAGTTTGTGGCCACTTTCTTGCTGTTATGCAAGACAATGCTGTTCCCCGCCCTGACGGGGTTTGTGGTCCCTGTTTGGGCACCAAAATAGTTGTGGAGAATAACTCAATTCCCACAATCGATTGATCAGCAAACCAAAGGAGAATCTTTAATTTTGTACATATAGAGGAAGAACATTCAATTATTCTCTGAAACATTCGAATTAATTTCCTTGAAACAGAAGCCTGAAGTAATCCCTCTTACACACAATTTGACATTCCAATGGGAGGGTGACATATTTGGCAATTCAACTACGGGATGAGCTGATAAGCTCGAGGCAAAATAACTTAAAACTGCAATATGTGGCCACTTTGAGTGGGAGGGAGAGAATGACACAATCATGGCAAAAGTTGCAGTGTTATCAACCAGTTCAGCCTGTTTCTATGCAGCGAGGAAGACCTTTTTCATCGTAAGATATTCCTTTTATCAATATGTAGGTCAAAAGACTCTTGGGAAAAGGGAAACCTTACTGACAGCAAATTCGACGAAAGTACAAAAATTAGATTTATAAAGTACTAGCAACAATTCAACAAGTGAATTTTATTCAATTTTCTTCCACATCATAGTCTCTTTAGGATGATCCTGGTAAATACGTTCCCAGTTACACTGAGTAGCAAGATGCCAGGGTAATTGTTTCAGTCTCCCTGATCGTCTATCTTCTTGTACAATATAATGATGTTTGCATCACCCATGTCTTGTGGAACAGATCCTTCTTCCAGCAGAGGAGAAGGAATTCATATGGGTAAGGCAGCAGGTGAGGCTTTCCATACTTGAGCAGTTCTGCTGGAATTCCATCCTTGGCAAGTACTTTCCTGCTTGCCAGGAAACCAATTGTCTTCTCAAGCTCAGTTGATGATGGTTCCGCATCTATCTCATCCAAGGCAGGTAGTTGAGGAAGAGCGTCAAGCACAGGCTGAGGAATAGTCGTTTCATTGGAGTACAATTCAAGATAATGTTCCACCCAACCAGCCATCTGCTTGCACTTGTCAGTAAATATCTCACAATCTGAGGATTTCAGGGGAGGAAGCTTGCTGATGGTTGGACCATGTTCTCTTTTTATTCCATCATATGTGGTGTGAAGGTTTCAGTTGTCACAGGCCATCTGAAGATCTTGGCAAAGGTTGATCCAATATTTCTTTGCACAAAACTTTGTTTTCTTTTGCGTAATAGTCTGAGCTAGCTTCAAGTCATGTAGGGTTTGAGCAATTGGGTTATTGTTGTGCAACAAGTAAGCTTCATTCTTTGCTTCAATGGCTGGCTCCATTTCTCCTGAAAGGGTTTCAAACCAGTCTCTCCTGAAAGTTCTTCCTTTGCTAAATGTGATTACTTTCAACCTCATAGATCATTACCCTTAAGGACTTCCAGGCTTCATTTGCATTGCCAGTTAGGCCTTCAATAGGTAGAGAGTGCTGCAGAATGTCCAAAAACTGCTTTCATTTGTCATCATTTATTTTGCAAGGAATATTGATGAGTGGCATGCCTACTTGCTTGGAGGTGTTAAGCCTCTGGGGCTGCATCTTCACTTTGCATATGACAATGGAGTGGTCAGTATCACAATCTGCAATGTGGTAGAAACGGGTTTGAAGAATACTGGACATGTCTCATCTCCTGGTGATGATGAGGTCAATTGGGTGAAACTGGCCTGACCTTGGGTGACACCAAGACACTTTATTTTGATGTTTGCCTTGAAAGAAAGTGTGGGTAACAAAGACCTCCTTTTGGCCATACAGTTCCAACACCCATTGCCCATTTTCATTCATTTTACCAACAACATGATGGCTTAGGCACTTTGGTCATAAGTCCCTGTCTGTTCCAACCCATGCATTGAAATCGCCAATAATGTAAAGCCTTTCCCCATGAGGGACATGCTCAACAAGTTCAGGGAGAGTGTCATAGAAGTAATATTTGTCTTCGGCATTGGCACGCAGAGTTGGGGCATAGGCACAGATGATCGACATAAAGCCTCCTTTATATGAAAGGCGTAGATGCATAAGACTTTCCGATGTCACTGTCGGTGTCTAAATTGACTGCATCATTCTGTTGCTGACTGCAAAGCCTACATGATGTTAGCAGTGGTCCTCTGCCCTCTTGCCATGCCAGTAAAAGATATAGTTGGTCTCCTGAATAGATCCGATGTCAGCCAATCTTGTCTCTTGAAGAGCAGTAATGTCATTGTTAAGCTTGTTAAGCTCACAATCACTCAGTGCTGTCTTATGTACATTTAAAGTTGTGAGTCGCTCTTCTTCATTCATGCCAGGACACACAGTCCTGATGTTCCAGGTACCAAGCCGGATAATTTTCTTTCTTTGTTTGCCAGGTACACTCTTACAAACTTATTGTCAGGGTAAAGATCCCTAACCCACATGCACCCAGAGGAGAAGGTAGACGTTGATGGGACAGTACCTTACTGGCTGTGGGTTGCCCAGCCTCAGGCAGTCGGTGACTGACCAATAGGATGAGATGGTCATTCCCTCTGTCAGTGGTAACCCATGGTGCCTTTGAGTCTATGCCAATCAATTAATCCAGATTTATAACCTGTAAACTGCTGGCACCTGTGTTGGTTCCCTCACTCATCAAAGTAAGAATGAGGTGCGCTCTCCATTTGTTTTTTAATGACAGCTTTGTTCGGTGTGTGTGTGTGTGTGTGTGTGTGTGTGTGTGTGTGTGTGTGTGTGTGTGTGTGTGTGTGTGTGTGTGTGTGTGTGTGTGTGCTTGTGTGTGTGTGCGTGCGTGTACTTGTCTGTTTGGTTGTCGGAGTTGCCAAATGGTGCTTGCTAAAAGGGATCACCATCCGCCTAATGGTTCTCCACTCCAGCGCAACATTTATGGAGGGGTTAGGCTTCATTTATGGAGGGGTTAGGCTTAGCCTTGGGTTCACCAATGCCTGGCTCCCAAAGGCAGTGATGACAATTTGACCCATAGCTAGCACCTGGGTGATGGGACGTCAGGGCATGTCCACCCGCTGGTGGAACAGCACGTCACATATCTGCGGACCGAGGTTCCTCCAAAATCACTTGTAGATTAGCCTACACTTTCACTTTTAACTTTTAACTTTTAAATCATTTTTCACAAATAAATATTTCGGTGAATGTAACAGAAATGAGGAATGTGATAAAGAGGGTAATGAAAGTGATGTAAAGGTTTACAAACTGACACCACGTGGGCACTCACGTGATATCATTTCCTGCTCTTCCTGCAGAACTTGTTCTGAACATATCCAGTCCATGTGCTTACAGTTTTCTTAATGAGTTGGGATGAATTTTTAGGCCATTTCATTTGTGCCAGAAAGTTTGACATGTCGCAGCTCAAGAAAATTAAACGAAGCACTTCTCTTCAAACGAAATTGGACATTTTGAAACATCAAAGAGCTCTGGACTGGGCACAACAACATGTTTAATGCTATCAAGAACATTGAGGAGTCTTGGAAGGATGTTCGGTGTACAAACCTCAACGGTATGTGGAGGAAACTCCGGCCTGATTGTGTTCCTCCCTCCCAGGAGGAAGAGATTCAAGATGTTATTGAAAAGTTGTTGGAATGGACAGGCAGCTGGTATTGGAAGAACTTGAGAAAGAGGATCTTGATTTTTACTGTCCAGTGCTGGACTGTGTGTCCTTTTATTAGTCGTTACAACCATGTATTCATTCATAAGCACAACTATATCCTTGGAGCTCTTATTTTGGGAAAAAATTCTCGTTTTTGACATCCTTCAGGAACGTACTATATCTGCTATTTATAACATTATTCTTTTGGGAAAAATTGTTTCGCAACAAGCTGATTCGCGATACACGCAGTTTGTCAGGAACACATCCTGAGCGTATGGTGAGATATCACTGTATGTAGAAGTGGTATTTCCAGTCGGTGTGTCTGTCCATCGACAGAATCAGCCTCACCTGTAGTAATCTCATCACATTGCATACTGGTGGAATCTTCTTACCCATCTGCACATGGTGTGGATACCTCTGCTAAAACTTAATATTTTTGCGGTTATGGAAAAAAAAAGACCCAGGGGTGACACACTCAACACATGAGGAACCCTGAGTTAGACATTTCATTTGTAAGTGTGTTTGGTCAGGTTATCTTCCCCCCTCATACCAGGGATGGGGGAAAATGCATCATGTGTGTTTTGCAGGTTCTATCCCCTTGTTATTGTTTTTTTTCTTTTTTTGTAAATGGATAAGCACAGCAAAATACAAAAACAGTGCCCACTTAAACCATGAATGCACAGAGTATCAAAAATACAAATGAGAGAATAATAATAGTTAATATAAAAACAAGGTGATATAATCATACAAACAAAACAACATTATCATAAGTATACTGCATTAGACTTTATGATATTTGTGCGCTCTGCAGCAGAAAGCCTTGATCCCGGATGTTGTTGGGTGACCTACAGTGGCATCTGGTAAACTGTTCCACACTGGTATTATTGCGGACTTCTCGAAGCGGTCATACTGAAAAAGTGACCAGTGAGTTCTCTGAGTATTGTCAGTAAGACACTGCATAGCATAGCTTCCAAAGGAAACACTTGCTCTGATGAACCTTGAGGGAATCCTTGATGGAGGTAGCATGGTCTTCAGGAATGCTGGAACTTCTGTGTGCAGTCTGTACATCAGACTCAGACGTGCTTCAGTTACCTATGTGGTCGGGGATTGAGGGGCCTTGATGATACGCACAGCAGGATGTTGCACATCATCCAGCTTTTTAAGATACATGGCACTTGCAGACATCCATATGAGGGGAGCATATTCCATTGTGCTCCGGACATGGGCTTTGTACACTTGAGCTCGGACAAGAGGATCCAAGTATGGGGAAATACTGCGAAGGGCACTCACTCTTTGTCCAGCTCTAACAGCAATGGAGTTCATGTGAGACTGGAAAAGCAAGTTCTGGGAGAACCTGGCTCCAAGTATATGAGGCTCGTGCACATGCTGCAACGACTTGCCACCCATGAAGATCTCTGGAGGATGCTTACTTGGTAGTCGTCCACTGAGAGATATAACCTTGCATTTCTCAGTAGCAAATAGGACATTCCATTTCTGTCCCCACTTATACATCTTCTGGAGGTCTTTGCTCAGAGAAATGGTGGCATTCACTTCATACAGCAGGCAGTATATGGTACCATCATCAGCATCGAGGCAGATAGGGTTCTGCACGTTGTCGCACAGATCATTTATGTTGATGAGAAATCTTCTGTGATTCCATCCATTCATCCAACCATCCATCTTTTCTTCCATCCATTAATCTCCTTTTTCTAATCCTTCTTCCCCTTGCCCCTCCCCAAAAACAAACCATATAACCAATGCAACGTATCGCACAAAACACACATTACACCACAAAACACCCATTCAGAGCCTTGTTAGTGCTGCCATTGTGAATGATGCGGTTCCTGCAAAGCCATCTCATCACAGCTTTAATTGATGATGCTGCTGAGCTCCACGCTTGCATGTTTCACACCCCCGACACACTTTTCAATAGGGAATGACGTCCATGAGAGAGATGTTTTCCTGTCCGACTGTCTGTCCGCTTTTCACCAACAAAGCCTCGCTTTGTTTCTCATGATGGGAAACTTAAGCTTTCTCCATTATTGTTTGGAAAAACCAATTGTTTGTCTTCTTCTCTGACAGTCTTTCACGAGTTAGGATTCCTTGAAATGATGATGTAACATTAACATTTTATCATTTAAAAATTATTTCTGGTGTGAATATTGAAAACAAGGCAGTGCAACCACATGTGGTACCCAGAACTAAGGAAATGGAAATGAGTGCATGCTAATTGGAGTACCAGTAACCAACAACTCAGATCGTCCCCAATTATCTTTTCTACCCTCGTTAACTCTCCACCCAAAACCAATCCCCCCTCCTTACAAATTTCCAGTTTTCCCTCCTGAGAGTTTCCTTCTGCATCCATCTTGTCCACTCCATGCATCCTCTCCTGCCCCCCATTCAACCCCACACACATTTTATCCAAGTCTGCCTCTATCTTGGTCTTCAACTCTGCTGTTCGTGTTTCCCCCCTATCTCTACAGCTCCTTTGGTCCTCTTGTGTCCTGATTCGTTCAGTGTACTATCCCATCCACGAGCCTCAACTATGGATGCAAAAACGCCCTAAAAACAGGTGGTCAAATTTTGTCATGAAGCGATAACGTGATCAAGTGTGAGGTTCTAAAAATGAAGATTAAAAAGTCAAGCACGAGCTTCTAAATTTCCTCTCATCTCGATGAGTTTATGATGAATGTGCAATGACTTTTGACTTTTCAAAGGTCCCAACAGAAAATAATTGCATATATTATTTTGCCGCTACAAGTTGACCAATGACATTCCATATCGGTGCCTGTCTGAAAGTTTTAGATATTGACGTTTATACTCATATCTTCCCTTTGAACAATTTGCTTCTAATGAAAAAAAACACCTTTGAATCCAGCATACATACCTCATCTCCATCACTGCCCCACATATTGTTTGCTTTCACTTTCAGTTGCTCCATTGCAGGAGCAGAAGAATCAAAATATCCAACAACAGAAAACTTTATACCTCCTGTATTTAGAGGAACCCACCGAATGAGGTCATACATAGCAGGTGGGTCTCCATTTTCATCAAAAAACAATGCTTTCCCTTGATTGTTCAAGAAAATAACCATCCGTAAGTAAAACATAATCTGTGTAGGTGACCAAGAAGAGCAATAAACCTTGACACAGTTTTATTCTTTTTTACAATCACTTATTACATAAATACCCCTGCACTGAATGTGGAAGGAGTTATGTTTTCACACCTGCCTATCCGTTTGTTTGTTTGTTTCTGTTTGTGTACAGGATATCTCAAAAAGTTGTGGACGGATTCAGATGAAATTTGGAAGGAAGGATGGATGTGTGCAAGGACGAATTAGTTTGATTTGTGAATATCTGAATCCAGATCCGAATGCGAGAATTTCTTTAAATCTTAAAATTTATTCTTCACCATTGAGAGATGAGGCCACAAACAACGTGTAGCACAATATTTCAGAAATTTAAAGGGCCTGATATGTTCTACTGGATCAGGAATTGCGTGGCGGAGGTATGCACTCTACCGAGTGGCCGTTCTTTTTGTTTGTTTTAAATTAAACTGACACTCGGTGGAGCATGTACCTTCACCAGGCTGAGCCATTTACGTTTTATATCCCACCGATAGTCCGGGTCTGCATCCAGACCTTATCCAAATCGAATCGGCTTGTTCTTGTCACCTACCCAAATCATCCACCAAATTTTATCATAATCTGTCCACAACTTTTTGAAATTGCATGCTATTATGATTTGTATATATTTTTTGGCCCCATCTCTCAAACGGCATCTCAAGGAGATGGGGATTGGCCAGGCATCTGCCTGAGGGGTGGCCAGACGGAGGCTGGTGGAATAATGGAGGAAAGTGGACGCAGTGACACTGATCCGGCGCATGCTCCAATACCTGATCTGACGTCAATGGTGAAGAATCACTTAAAAATTATAGTAACAAGATCCATATCTAGATCCTCACCAAGATGGAACCAATTTGTCTTTCATAGATACCCAAATTATCCACCAAGTTTCGTACAGATCCGTCCATAATATTTTGAGCTTTCGTTCTTTGTATAGTTTTTGGCCCTATCACTCAATGGTGAAGAATCACTGAAAAAAAATTATTGGATCTGGATTCAAATCCAGATGTTGACCAAATTTCATCCAGATCCATCCATAACTTTTTGATATATCCTGCTTACAGACAAAGACAAACAACAGACAAACGGGTAGGGCTGAAAACATTTCCTCCATCCGCATTCTTTGGCGGAGGTAATTAAATCATGAAAAATAATTTTAACATTGACATCAAATAAACTTATTTTATATTACTTACTTGCCAGGGCTCGATGTTGCTGATATTGGCACAGCTTCTGTTGCGGAAAGGGCCATCATCAAATCTACACTTCTGGAGGTTATCCAAAGCATGTGCTATTGCATATACAGCGTTGTAAGTATTGTATGCTCCTCTGAGTTTCAACACGTCGGTAAAGAATGTTGAAACATTTTCCATTCGCTCCTTTCCTGTGCAAGGTGTGTGATGGCCATTCTCATTCCACCGACAATCAAAGATGTCTTCCCAAAGATTATGAAGAAAATAACCTGGAATTCTGTCTTCGATTTGCAAAGCATCCTGTCTTGTCTCAACAGGAATAACATTTGAAAATTTTGAACCGGACGTTGTTCCATTTGTTGTGGTTTTAAGAAAATGCATCAAAGATAATTTTCTTCCTTGAGAATGTAAATAATAAGAAGAAATTACATTTTTACATCTTTCAGTGA
>NC_140961.1:152434207-152461707 GCF_056783735.1 Eptatretus burgeri
GGAAAGAAAAGCAAGCAAAGGATCACTCTTCTGGTTGGGGCAAACATGAGCGGCAGCGCCAAGTTCCCTCTTCTGGTGATTGGCAATTCCAAGAAACCCCGTGCCTTCAAGAACAAAGAGATCCCGGTCAAGTACAAGGCGAACTCGAAGGCGTGGATGACGGCGGAGCTTTTCGAGGAGATGTTGCGTGCGTGGGACGGACGACTCGGCCAGCAGGGACGCAGAGTGCTGGTCTGTCTCGATAACTTCTCTGGCCACCCTCCCGAGCTCGAGTTGAACAACATCCAACTGGTCTTCTTCCCACCCAACACGACAGCCAATTCGCAACCAATGGATCAGGGAATCATAGAGAACCTCAAGCGCCACTACAAGAAGCTCCTGCTAGGCTGCCGGCTTGAGGCCATAGATGAGGGAAAGGAGTTCAAGTTCACGTTGCTCGACGCTCTACACGTCGCCCGGCGTGCTTGGGAGCAGGTCGGCAAATCGACGATCAGGAACTGTTTCGCGAAGGCCAAGTTCATCGAAGAGGAGATCCAAACTGAGCCACAGGATGCGGAGCTGCCCGACATCTGGGAAGCTCTGCCTGCCGAGGAAAAGATGCACGAGAACGAGGAGATAGAGCTGTCTGACTTTCTCGAAGCCGACGAGCGCCTCGCGACTGGCGGGTATTTCACACTGGAGGAGATTGCGGAGGAGATTCTGTGCAGTGAGGAGCCGGTGGAAAGCGAAGATGACGAGGTAACTGTCGAGGAGGAAATCGTTCCGTTCGAGGAAGCCCAGCGCGCTTGTAGCACCGTCCGAAAGTTTATGCAGCAGAGAAGCGGGAAGCCCGGTGTGATGCAAGCGTGCGATCGGCTAGACAAAGAGATGCACGAGATCCGCCGAAAGAAGATGCGCCAGCCGACGATTCTTGAAAGCTTTGTGTGTCGTGAATTTCTCGCCATGCCATATGTTAGTGTGTGAACTCTGTTAGTGTGTGTATGTTCTCCGTTCGCTTCGCTTATACAACAGTCGTGCCTTTTACTTGCTGGAATAAATTTTGTCTAAAGATTAACTACAGATGGGTAACTTGAGAAAATAAGGCCGTTTTTACAAAATCTCGTTACTATGCCACTCTCGCTACTATGCCATTTTTGCTCGGTCCCGACGGGTGGCATAGTAACGAGCTTTGACTGTATATATATATATATATATATATATATATATATATATATATATACATATACATACATATATATATATATATATATATATATATATATATATATATATATATATATATATATATATATATATATATATATATATCTCTTCTTCTTCTTCTTCTTTCGGATGCTCCCGTTCGGGGTCGCCACAGCGTATCATCCGTATAATCCGCATCGTGATTTGGCACATGTTTTACACCGGATGCCCTTCCTGACGCAAGCCTGGTCACCTCTTACGACACAGGGATATGGTACACCTATTTTAACCGCGATATACACCAGCCCAGTGCACTGGAACTCATTTCGCCGACCTCGGAAGGATGACAGGCTGAGTCAACCCCCTGGTGTATTAATTCAGTGGCCCAACGGGGCTTGAACTCGGGACCTTTTGGATCCCAAGACTCTGCCCTAACCACTGCGCCAACACCAGGCTCAATATATATATATATAAATATATATATATAAATATATATATATATATATATATATATATATATATATATATATATATATATATATATATATATATATATTGTTGTGGTTGACGAAATTCTCAAACCACCATTCAGGTCCCTGAGGTGAGATATCTCTGTAAGTATATGTGTAGTTAGGCCCAAACCCGTTGTTTAGAGGGAATAAATGTCATTCATTCGGGCTGCGACCCTTCTAGATAGCCGTTTTTCTTTTACTATCTTTATTTTGGACCAGCCGCCATTACTACCATTACTACCACCAACAACCACGTCTCAACAGCCATCACACAACAACCACCAGCCGCAACGCCGCTTCACAACAACAACAACACCAACAGCCACGACCTTTACCGTCACATCTCGCTCTCGCAACCATCGCATCACCGCCATTCCCGCGCCGATCCTGGACTCGTGCAGGGCGCGCACCGAGCAGCGGGTGCAAAGGCGCCAGCCTTTCCGAGAAATCGGATCAAAAATGATTCACGCCCACTTCTGTTCCGTCCTATCGGCGAGCGTGGGGCGATTTGGCCCCGCCTCCAGGTGCGTCGGAGTGTGGTCGCTATATGCAGATTCGCGGATCAAAAAGCATTCATGCCCACTTTTCTTCTGCCAATGGGGAGCCAGCCAGAGGTAAAGGGTCGAAGGTGAAGGAGCGAAGCCACGGGGGCTATAAAGGGCCGCGTTCGCTCGCCGAGGAGTCAGTCAAGGGAAGTTGAGTTGGAAAGAGTTGGAAGTTGAGTTGAGTTGAGTCAAGTTGAGTTGGGAAGAGTCGGAGGAGTAGAGTTGGAAAGAGTCAGGCAAGAGAAGAGTCGGAGAAAGCAGTTGGACGGAGCTGTGGAGAGTGGGAGAGTTGGAGAGGTGGCGGCGGCGAAGGCAGTCAAGAGGGCGCTCGTGTCAGAGTCGGGGAGCTGCGGAGAGGAGAGGCCGGTAACGCGACCGAGGTCGCGGTGGAGACGCTCGTCACGGGACACGAGCCAGCAGGATATCCTCCTTCCCCCGAGCATCAACAACCCCCTCCTGTTTCCCCCCGCGCTGAGATAGTGCGAGAAGGGGGCCCCGTTCCCACCCCATACCAGACACTGTCCGCGAGGCCCGCGGAGTCGGGGCGCCACCACCATTTTGCGGCTCATCACCAGACGGGTAGGCTCGACGCGGTCTCGGCCCCCAGGCCCGTCTGCCCCCTCATAGTGGAGGGTGGTCCCTTTTTCTTTTGCTTTGAGTATATGTGTTGTCGGCGCCGTCTGTGAAGTAAAACTGTATAAGTGTTGCCGTGTGCTCGGTGGTCGGTAGTAGATCTGCAGTGTGTGTTTCTCTTTTATATTTGCTTTTTGTGCATTATTGTCTGTTTCTTCTATTTTTACATTTGCTTTTGGTGTATAATTGTATATGTGTGCTTTCCGTTTGCCGCGGAATAAATGTGCTTTATGTTGAACTGTTTTTCCCGTTTCGCTTCGTCTTTTCCTTTATTGAATCTCCATCTTACTTCACGTAAAGGGTTGGTAGTGGGCTAAATATGCCCGAGAATTAATCGAACCATCGAGGCCGACGATAACACCGCTCGGTTATCCCGATAGTACGGAACGGGTCGCTTAAAGTGGCCCGTGTCCGAAGTCGACCTGCGGCGAGGTGCGATCGCCCGGTCTACCCTCCGTGTGGGTACTTAGGTAGGTCGAATTTGGCGAGCAACCCTATCCCACGCGGGGGGGCCGATTGGCACGATCATGGTGAGGCCGAAAGGCCCACCCGTGACTAGTTCCCGGCGTTAGTCCGAGAGGGTCACGACGGGATTGTCCGTCCAGTGGGCGACGTGCCGCGATTCGAGTTACGTGGCCGCTCGCACGCCGGCGGGCGCGAATCAGCAACACTGGTGTCAGGTCGTGCGATATAAGCTCATCGCCCTCCTTGCGGCACTGGTATCGGAGAACGGGAAAACGGGCTCTCCTGTCTCCAGCTAAATTCACGGGAATCGGTCCAGGGGTGAGAGGAGCGACCCCCGATTCCCTCCAAATTACGAGCGAGCTAAATTAACCCCTTACAAGAAATAAGATGGCGTCTCAAGGCGAGCGGGAGCCGGGGGTATTAGAAATGGATGTAGAAGGTGTAGAATCCATGGTCCAGGATGAAAACCCCGTGCAGGAAATGTTGGTTGTGCAGGAACACGAACTCCCCCAACTGAACCCAGAGCCCGAAATAGGTGCGGCGGCGGCCGCGGTGTATGATACCTCCCCTCCCCCTCTCCACCAAAACCCCCCGATCCTTGCCGAAACGGCTCACCCAAGCGCACCCGACATGGCCCAGCTATGCGCCATGCTGGCGGCAATGACAGCGAGGATGGATGCGAATACACAACAAATGAACGAAATAAAAGGCATGAACGAAAAGATGGATGCGAATACACAGCAAATGAAGGAAGAAATGAAAGAGCTGCGGGGTGAGACGTGGAACATGGGCCGAAGCCTGCAGGCGGGCATGAAGGCAGTAACCGGGGAGCTTAAAATGGCGACGCCACGTGTGGGAGCGAACGAGCTGGGAGGGAGTGCAACGGCTGTCGGGCCCGCGGTGGAGGCGGGTGAAAAAATAATTCAGGGGACGTGTTGGGCGAGGGTCGTGACGGAAAAAGTGACGGTAACCGAGAGGGACAAACTAATTGGGGTGACGGAGACGTGCACGAGGGAGATAACAAGGGAAGAGACAGAAATAATAGTTGAGACAAGGGAGGTAAAGGGTGAAGAGGTGACTGAGTTGGCAGAGACACGGGAGATGGGAACGATAGAGGTCGGACTACACGATGAAGACGGGGTAAGTGACGCACACACACACACGGAGGTAGTGGAGGATAAAGGGGGTGAGCTCGCGGACTGGGTGGAGGCCCGGTGCGAGCAGCTGGATGGCCTCCTCCAGGAACGAGGGGGGGGAGTATGCCCCCTTGAGGCGAGTCACGACCAGGTGGGTTCGGTCGTGCTTTGCGAGGTCGAGGGGAGGAGTGCTGTGGACAGGTGCACGGAGAGCTTGGGGGGTATAGAGGCCCCGGAGACCCTTGTTGGGACACAAATCCCCAGTGTAGTTGTCTCTGTGTGTGTGGTGCAAGGTGTGAGTGCGACCCCGTGTGTGAGTGGTGTGGTGGCGACTGTGCCGGAGTACGTGCTTCCCAGCACGCCGTGTGTAAAAGGGGCACCGCAAGTGGAAGAGGCCGTGTGTGTGAGTGAGACACCGCGGGCGAGTGCCCCGCGTGTGTGAGTGGTGTAGTGGCAAGTGTGCCAAAGGGCATGCTTCCCAGCATGCCGTGTGTGGATGAGGCACCGTGTGTGAGTGTCGCCGTGTGTGTGAGTGAAACGGCCAGTATGAATGGAGCACCACGTGTGAGTGGTATGGGTAGTGTGAGGGAAATGGCATGCGTGAGTGAGCGGCCGAGTGTGAGAGAGACAGCGTGTGCAAGGTCGCTGTGTGTAAGGGAGATGTCGGTCGGCATGTGTGAACATGCAGCCACGTCTCCCGGTGTGAGTTTGATGGTGAGGTGTGTTAGCGTAGTAACACGCGGGAGTGCGTGTGTCGAATGGCGACGACGGCGACATGAGAAGAAAGAAAGCCGAGTAGCGGCTGTAGTTGTTTCGGGGACCGTGCCGGGTTCACCCAGCCGCGAGCACGAGGTCCGTGCTGTGCAACGCACGAGGCCCCCACGTGCTCACTTGCGAGAGTGAAGTCCTGGTCCGGAAACGCACGCGGTGGATTTGCCGATCCCGCGGACGGAGAAAGTTTAGGCAGGATTATGGATTTGGACCGGACGGGTTCTCCACGCGGGCGTGTGTGTTAAGCTCCAACGGGCAAAGCACATGTGTTCGCGTGGGGAACCCCTCGAGACGTGGGGCTTGTGTTTTTTTTTATGCGCACGGTGACGCCATGGCTGCACGTGAGGTTGGAATCCGGCAGGAGGGGTATCCCTGCCGGATGGTACCGTCCAAGGAGGGACGAGGTACACGTGCAGCTGCATGACGTCAGGGGCAGGTGCAAAGTGCGCGAGCTGTGAGTTTCCGCGCTGGTGCTGCGCATGTGGAAAAATAAAATAAAATAAAATAAAAAGCAAGCCTCACTTTCGGGTGCACAGGATTCCTGGGCAAGGGGTGGAAGACCCCCTTACCAGGGCACAGGATGGAAACTAGTTAGGGGGAAGGGTTAGCTTAGCTAGACCGACTTCATGGGGCAGGGGTAAGTCCTCATGGAGTCCGTGGAATGAATGAGTTCGAGGGATTGTAGCGAGATTTAGGTTGGGAAATTGATTAATGGGATTATTTGGAGACAGTGACAGACTTGTGGATGTGTAGCGGGGACGTAGTTTAGCTACGTAGTGTTAAAAGGAACGTGCTATAGTGTAAGGGCGCCACCACCATTTTGCGGCTCATCACCAGACGGGTAGGCTCGACGCGGTCTCGGCCCCCAGGCCCGTCTGCCCCCTCATAGTGGAGGGTGGTCCCTTTTTCTTTTGCTTTGAGTATATGTGTTGTCGGCGCCGTCTGTGAAGTAAAACTGTATAACGGGATTGTCCGTCCGGTGGGCGACGTGCCGCGATTCGAGTTACGTGGCCGCTCGCACGCTGGCGGGCGCGAATCCGCAACAATATATATACACACACACACACACCAGGCATAGTGGCGTGTGCCTGTAATCCTGATACTCGGAGGCTTAGGTTGGAGGATCACTTGAGGACGGGTTTTTGATCACTTGAGGACGAAGAAAAACTTCAAGTTTTTCAGTCATTTAGGTCAAGACAGACTTACATTTTATTAGTTGTTCATGAACAAGCACTTACGATCCCTTTACCATCTCTCCACATTGCTGTGATTTCAGCCCGTTGTTATTTCATTAATTTTGTTGGAATTAGTGTTGAACTAGAATACAGTTTTATGTAATGAAGAGAACATCTGCAGACAGTCAAAAGCTAAACGTGGGGCATTCCTTCAACAGCATTCTTTCAACAGCATTCAAATGGTAATTGTAACAAAAATAATTCGTTATTCACCAAGGTCATGCAAGTTCTTTTCATTGTACACCTGTAACAGGACTTCATGAAAACCAATGCAAACTCCACTCCTTTCTGCCTCTGAAAGGAATTGTGTTGCCCCACTCTGACTGTAGTCGTTGTCGGCTGATAAAACACCAACGTAGAGCCAAGAGAAGTGGTTGACGAGCCGCACGATCGCCGACACCTGATGTTGGTCACTCTGCATTGTGCGTAGGAAGAAAGGAAACCGTTTCTTGTCGCTCAGACATTTGCAAGAAGCAAAGTAGCTCACCTTCAACAAAGAATGGAACATTTTCTTTTAATCACTTGTAACGTGTATGTGCACTTTAACGTTATTTAAATTTTCTCAAAGTTTGCAATATCAACCGATCTTATGAAACTTTCAAACCTATAATTTCCTGAATTTTAAATAAAGGAAAGGCTCAAATGTTAACCAAACCTGTGGGAATGACTGCAGTCCTAATATAGATGCCATGGTGATAGAAATGCTTGAGCTGGTTGGTCCAACGAGCACCCGTGGGTTGCATTTTGTTCTGTTATTTTGTTTCAAAACCTCATTCTTCACCAATCTGAGTGCGACCAATTCTCCTCTCACTAAGTGGTAGCAGGAATCATAAATCGTATGTCCCAGTGTCAAATTTGGGAGTATAGAAGAATTTCTGTTTATTTCTTGTAAAGCAAACATCATAACAATTGCCCGTCGAAAGTATCTTGAGTTAAATCTGATGAACAAATCATTGAGGAATTGAATGAAAAAACTTAAAATATGACATTTCATCAACAAATGATTTAGAACTCTTTCAGCCACAAAGTGTTTGAGTATGTGTGTGCTTGCATTCATTCGACATTGCAGCATGAAGTGAAAAATTTTCACTGTCTTTTTTCACATTTGGTAAACTTTTAATATAAAGGTACTTTAAGCAATTACTCATTCTTGTTGCCAAATGTTTCTTAAAGATCGAAAATATCCCTTTTAATGCGGTTATTATAGTTGGTATGTGATATGTTGTGCCAAACACAAAATTGTTGGACTATTGAAAAATTAAATTTACTTCAAAACAACTTTTCAGATTAAAAAAGTGATCAATTTGTCTTCCACGTTCTGCACATTGCCCCACTGGAGGAGAAAATCTCACGGTTCAAAGTGAAGTTCAGATAATGATGGATTTTATTATAAAGGAACAGGTGGTGAGCTCACTTAATGCAGGAAGGCAGTTCGGGCTTCTGACGAAATGATGATCGTTGTATTTTCACTCCTTGGTGAATCGGGAAAATTCCTCCGATGTTCACATCTCCCATAAAACTGATCGGTTGAAATATATTTCCATCCTCAAACTGGCGTTCCCCAAACTGCACTCTTTGTGCCAAACACGTACACAAAATGAACTGTGAAATGATTAAAAATGAGATTCCACCAGTCACTAGATGTGCAACCATAGTGCCTGAATTGCTCGACTCTCACTCGCAACGTTCAGCCTGATGTGTTGAATGGCAACTACTGCCTCAAGTTTATGAAACAACTTTATCATGTCCCAATTGTGCAGATAATTCCTACTTTTTTATTCACAAATTAATATTGCTACCTTCTACCACGTTAATGCAAAAATCATTTATGGAACATTCAATTATTTTTATTGGGCACTCCACTGGGACAGGTAACAATCACCGAAAGAGTCGTTACTGTTTGATGTAATCAAAAAGATTGTTGCTGAATTGATTTACTATTTTAAAAGCATTATATCGCAATAACATACCAAGGAATTATATATATATATATATATATATATATATATATATATATATATATATATATATATATATATATATATATATATATAAATATATATATATATATATATATATATATATATATATATATATATATATATATATATATATATATATATATATATATATATATATATATATTATAATATAATAGCCTGGTGTTGGCGCAGTGGTTAGGGCAGCGGCTTGGGATCCAAAGGTCCTGAGTTCAAGCCCCGTTGGGCCACTGAATTAATACACCAGGGGGTTGACTCAGCCTGTCATCCTTCCGAGGTCGGCGAAATGAGTACCAGTATACTGGGCCGGTGTATACCCTGGTTAAAATAGGTGTGCCATATCCCTGTGTCGTAAGAGGCGACCAGGGTTGCGTCAGGAAGGGCATCCGGCGTAAAACATGTGCCAAATCACTATGCGGATCATAACGGATGATCCGCTGTGGCGACCCCTAACGGGAGCAGCCAAAAGAAGAAGAGGAGATATATATATATATATATATATATATATATATATATATATATATGTATTTATATATATATATATATATTTTTTTTTTTTCAAATAGTGTATGTATATGTATGTATGTATGTATATATATATATATATATATATATATATATATATAAATATAATATATAATATATAAATATATATATATATATATATATATATATATATATATATATATATATATATATATATATATATATATATATATATATATATATATATATATATATATATATATATATATATATATATATATATATATATATATATATATATATATATATATATATATATATATATATATATATATATATATATATATATATATATATATATATATATATATATATATATATATATATATATATATATATATATATATATATATATATATATATATATATATATATATATATATATATATATATATATATATATATATATATATATATATATATATATATATATATATATATACCATTGGATGGATGCAGGATAGAAGTGTATGGGGAAGCAATATTAACCAGGATGACAGAAACTCTGTCACTGTAGAATTAAACATCAAAAGAGTTGAACAGATAACAACAAAGAATGTTGATATCCAGTTGGACTCAAACATTTAAGGGAATTATACTTTGGGTAGTCCATTCTCTTTTTAAGACAGTGTCGTTAAACATAAGAATTACCTGTCATCTGGTTTTATTGAACCCCCTCTTTCTCTCAATTAATTCTGTTTCAGATCCTTTGTTCCTGTCCCTGGTAACAGCAATAGGTCGCTTTGCATCCCGGCCCTCAACATCGACAATGAAATCGGATAAACTTTATGTTCTCAATTGAATGAGGAGTGGAGCACAACGTTTTATGCTTCCACTTTCTGTTTGCAAACTATCTTGTGTCCTGTTCGATCATGGATTCTGCTGTTTTCACTATAAAATGCGCTTTTGAGTGGTCTGATAGTCTGCTTTTTACATGGGAAGTACCCTACATTTTTCTTTGTTGACATTCAGTGTTGGAGCTGTTTGGCATGCCACAACTTCTGCCTCTTTCTGAGGAATCCTTTGTGGAGGGAAATGTGATAGAGTTCCTGGAGATCTTCTCTCCCTTCACTTGTGCAGCACTCGACCACTAATTCATTGATCTCTGCATAATGCATGGTTGCTGGAATCATCTTTGCTGTGAGAATGGCTTTGCCATCGATGCAGTACCCCCTGTATGTTTGAGTGCGAAGTTGTAATGTTTTTACGTTACCAGTAATCACTCTCTTCTTATTTGCGAAAGATAACGAGTTATCTTCAGACTAGAAGAAATCCTGGCAGAAGAGTCCTCTGGCTGAATATATTTTTGCTCCATGGCACAAACACTAATGATTCACTCTGAAGGCAAATCACCATGGTGATAGTTTACAGTTGAGTTAAAAATCATCCCAGGCTAACCAGATCAAAATCAAGTGCACATGTATAGAAGCTATCCACCCAGCCCTCTACTTCTAACAGTATTGCTATATTGCATCTATGCTGCAATGCCAAGCTCACAACTCCCCACGGTAAGTGTGAACCACAATCAATATCTGCAAAGTATTCATTGAAAGTATGCAGAACATCTTAACGGAAAGTTGAAGCCACATTACGAATGACAATGTAATTTTTTTTGTTTGCATTGTCGAGGATTGTTTTAGAGCTAACACAAACAACATATAAAAAAGGGAATAGGATAAAATGGGAGGCAGAGGGTCACAGAAAACAGTGGGGAACACATGTTAAGATATCTGTGAAAGGGAGATGGATGGGGCAGGGTACACGGGGGAAACAAGATTGTCACTGCAGGGACTACAAGGAAGGAAAGCAGGGAATTTGAAGGAGGTGGGTTTGGGGTGGATTAACGGGGGTAGAAAAGATAATTGTTTTGGATTGGGAAAATATTTGAGGTGGTGATAAACAGCTGCTTTTAAGACATGGAGAGAAAAGGTGGAATGAAGAGAGTGGAGGAGTTTGTTCCACAGGTGGGAAAAAAGAGGGATGAAAGACTGATGGTGAGCAGTAATTCTTGATTTTTTGCAGTTTCACAAGTCGGGGGTTGCTGTGAGACCTTGAGGCCCTGCAGAAATATAGGGGGGTCAGAGCACATACATAGCGGGGGGGGAGGTGGGGGCAATGCTGAAGAGGATATGGTAGAAGACAGAAAGAACACTGACTTGTCTGCACTGAAAGAGTGGAGACGGAAAGACTCAGCTTCATCACGGGAGATACCAATGATCCAAAAACCTTGGTTTCTACAGCATGAAACCAAGTTCGATGTGAGGCAGGAGCACCCTCCCAGAGAGGAGAGCAATACTCCATCAGGATGTGGATGAAAGCTTTGTATGAGGTAAGGAGCTCAGATGTACCATGGAAGGATTTTGCATGAGGGAGGATACCCAGTTGGCCACTGCATTTGGAGGCGTATGGGAAGTAGATTGGGACCATACTCTGTGCAGAGTATTGATGCTGCTTCAGCAGTCTTCTTGGCTATTGGGCACAATCCTGGATGGGTCGCCACTCCGTCACAGTACACCAGCGTGCTGGCACTCATTTTGCCAACCTTGGAAGGATGACAGGCCGAGTTAACCGCACCTGGTATTAATTGAACAGCTGAGGGGGATTTTAACTCAGGACCCTAGGATCCAAAGCTCGCCACCCTAACCATTTAGCCAACACCATGCTTTGGAGGCCAGCTTCGAAATGTGGCTTTCACAGGAAAGATCATGGCAGATAGTGAGTCCCAGAAGCTAGAATGAAAGGACATCTTCCAGAGGATTGTTGAGAAAGTGGATGGGGGTTTTTTTCCAAATGGTCCTTTCAGAGAGACATAGTGAGAGTGTGAGATTTGTCCGGATGGAAAGATGTGTTCCAAGTGTTTGACCAGCTTGTGTAATTATTCAGCTCTGCAGAGATTGTAGAGGTTGCTGACTACCGATCTGAGGGATGAGAGATGGTGCGGCAGAGGGTGAAATCATCAGCAAAGAGATAAAGAGGATTTTCCAGAGTCGGAGATTTCGTTGATGAAAACCAGAAAAATAACAGTCCCAGAATGCTGCCTTGAGGAATTCTAGCCAGGACAGGAAGAGTGGATGATAGAATTCCATGACGAGCCACGTGTTGACTGTGACAGGAGAGGATGTCCGGGAGCCATGAGTGGAGATAACCTTGGATACCAAAATAAGAGAGTTAAATAAGGGTGAGCACCCTCAAAATAAGAGTGAGCAGTGTAGGGTGCCAGACCATATCAGAAGCTCAAAAATGTCGAGGGTGATGGCTCTGATCTCATGCTTGGCGTTCAGGACCTCCATCCCTTGTTGGGAAAGACACAGACAGCATATTCAGGATAAAGTGACCTGGTCTGAATCCAAATTGATGCTCGGAAATCCAGCCATTGAAGAAGAGGAAGGATTTGATGTCGGAAGAGATGAAGGATTCCATGACTTTTTTGATGATTCAGAGTAGCAGGCAGATTGGTCTGTTGTTGCAGGGATTTGTTTTTGCACCTTTTTATGCAGAGTGGTGAAGTTTGCTGATTTTGAAGCAGATGGAAGATGACCTTGAGCAAATTAGAGGGTGAGCAAGAGCAGCAGAGTAGGTTTTTAGGACACGTGGGCTGATTCCATCTGGTCTGGTTGCAGAATCAGAGTTGAGGCTTGACAGCAAACTCTCTGCCTTGTCGGGAAAATGGACACAGGTTCCAGGAAAAGCTGGGTGTGGCTGGGTAAGGTATGGTAGGTGCAGAAAGTGATGGTTTTGGGAGAAAATATTTTGAAGCAAACACAGAGTTTAGGCATTCAGCCTTTTCATGGGCAGTGTCAGCTCTCCAGCCAGTGGAGGGAAGGGAAGGGGATGGAGGCAGAACGTACACCAGAAACGACATTAAGCAGATGCCACCAGGATTTGGAGGAGGGAGATAGGATTGAGAGTTCAGACTTGAGATTGGGAAGATGTTTCCTGGCTCTCCTGTGGGTAGACTTGTTTGTTCTCACTTGGTCCGAGATTTGTGGAGGAACTGAGATTGGCTTCAATTGGATTTGCTTTCCATGAGGTGAATGCAAGTTGTTTCAGGACAACTGCTTCATCACAAGCTTCAGTGTGCCATGGTCGGGGGGATGTGTAGGACAACTGAGGATGAGATGGGATAAATCTGTGCATGAGAGAGCAAATTTCTTTGAAAAAATTCCCAGGATGAGTTGATGTCAGAGAATGTAGAGATGGCAGGTCAGATCAGGTATGGGAGCATGTGCCAGAACAGCGCGTCGCTGCGTCCACTTTCCGCCGGTACTCCAGGGGCCTCCGGCTGACCATCCCCCAGGCAGATGCCAGGCCCATCCCCATCTCCTTGAGATGATGGTCAACATGCTGCAACCACGAGGCACGTGGTCTGCCCACTGGCCTCCTCCACTCATGAGACTCCCTCTCGCTGAGAGAATCCGGTGAGCAGGATCAGTGTCATGAAAACGAGCCACATGTCCATACAACCGCAACTGACGCTCACGGACTATGTAGGTAACAAATCTCATCAGAGTCTCTCTCAGCAACCGCTCGTTGGACACAAAATCCGACCAGCGATAGCCAAGGATTCTCCGAAGAGACCTGGTACCAAAGGAATTAAGTCTCCATCTGAGATCCTTGGTCAGAGTCCAAGTCTCGCATCCATAGAGCAAGACTGGAAGTACCAAGGACCTGAATACTCGGACTTTCGTCCTCCCGCACAGGTACCAGCAGCGCCACACCCCATGATCCAGTGAATCCATGACTCCCCAGGCCCGACCCAGATATCTATTGACCTCTGACTCACAGCCAGCAGAGACAGGAATATCACTGCCAAGGTAAGTGAATCTTTCCACGACCTCAACATCCTCACCACAAACAGACACAGACAGGACAGCAGCATCCAAGATGTCAACGAAAGCCTGGATCTTAGTTTTGACCCAATAAACCCGTAATCCCAGCGGCTCCGACTCCTCATTCAGCACCTCGAGGGCCCCTAAAAGGATATCTAAAGTCTCCGCAAAGATGATTGCATCATCTGCAAAATCAAGGTCCGAGATCTTTACATTCCCAAACGATGCACTGCAGCTTGATCTCTCCGACATGCTCCCTAAAATCCAGTCCATACAAGTGGAGAAAAGTGTGGGGGCCAGTACACACCCCTGAGGAACTCCAGTCACAACTGGAAATATGTCAGAGGTGGTACCACCCCACTTCACTGCACTCTCAGTACCAGAGTAGAGTTCAGACATCAGATCGATCAGTTTTGGTGGCACCCCACGAAGACCAAGAATCCTCCAGAGGACATCCCGATTCACTGAATCGAACGCTTTACAGAGATCAACATAGGCTACAAGCAGCCCCTGCCGAAACTCTCGCTTGCGTTCGGTGAGGACATGAAGAGCAAGGATATGGTCAATCATTGACCTCTTTGGAGTAAAGCCTGACTGCTCTGGACGCTGGTGCTCAAGCAGATGGTGGTGAACCCTATCAAGAATTATCCAAGCAAAGACCTTGCCCAGCACTGAGAGCAGCGTCACCCCTCGGTAGTTGTTGCCATCGTGGCGATCACCCTTCCCTTTCCAGAGAGGAACAACAAGGCCCCTCTTCCAATCAGTTGGGATGATACCTGTGTTCCAGGCAGAGCAGAAAACTGCATGCAACGACACGAGTGCAGCATTCCCACCAGCCTTGAGAAGTTCAGCATGGATGCCACAGATCCCTGGAGCTTTGCCACGTTTCAACTGGTTCATAGCAGCCCGTGTTTCCACAAGTGAAGGTGGACCACAGTTGATTCGAGTGTCAGCAACAGGGATTGTCACACCCTTGACGTCCAACTCGGCAGCTGGGGGATCAGCCTGGTACAACCGCTCAAAGTAACCGGCCCAGCGGGTCTTCACTTCAGACTCCTCTGTCAAGAGCCTACCACTCTCTGCTCGAACTGCAGTGCTCCGAGGAATGGGCTTGGATGAACGCAATGCGCGAATTCCCCTGTAAGCAGGATGAGAATCACCTGTCCACAGGTGATGCTCGACCCCCTCACAGATTCCTCGCACATAGGCCTCCTTGTCCACCCTCAGTGCACGTACAGTTTTACGCCTCAGCTCCCTGAACAGCTCAGCTCTGCCATTCAGCCTGGCCCTGCGACTCTGGTCAATGGTAACCAGTGTACCTTGAGAGACAAAATTCTTCTTTTCCCTGCGGTGAGTTCCAAGACATCCACCGGCCACATCAATGACGGTGGTCTTGAATGCATTCCACAACTCTTCATGACCCTTCAAAGCACCCACACCCCCCAAGTGTCCACTCAGCCTGCTCGCAAACTCCTCAGCTACTCTCTCATCCCTGAGCTTGCCAACATCCAGCCTAGGATGGGATGGTACCATTGTCCAGGATTTAAGTTGCAGCTTTAGAGTTGCTACAACAAGCCTGTGGTCAGTAGTGAGGAACTGAGCAATCTGGTAGACCCTGCAGTTCTGGATCATCCTCCAACGACCATCAATGAGGACATGGTCAATTTCCTTTGCCACACCGCCAGCGTGAGAATAGCAAGTCCAGCGATGAGCTTGTGGGCGCTGAAACCATGAACCAGCCACCCTAAGTCCATGACTTCTTGCAAAGTCAAGTAACTTAGTGCTATTCTGGTTCATAGTTCCTGACCCATGGGGACCAACACATGTCTCATAACCATCCCTATCAGTTCCAGTCGATGCATTTTAATCCCCCAAGACTAGAAGTGTATCTTGTCTGGGGCAATGATCAACCACAGACTCCAGCGTGCCGTCGAATGCATCCTTCACAGTGAGATCACTCGCCTCAGTCGGAGCATGAAGAGAGACTAGGGAAATGACACCTAAGGAGTGACGAATCCTTAAATTCATAATACGCTCGTTGACCGGTGTTACCTCAATTATCATTGGGGTCAGCTTATTGGACACAGCTACAGCAACTCCTTGGGTATGGTAACCATCAGAGCGGCCAGACCAATAGTAGGTGTAACCACCACCATTATCTCTCCGCAATCCGGTCTCCGAACCTCAGAGAGAGCTGCAATCCCGATGTCCAAATGCTTGAGCTCAGATGATAACAGAGACAGGTGATCATCCTCTCTTAGGGATTGGACATTCCTGGCACCCACCCAAAGGGACCGCCTCAGGTTAACCCAAGGAGACCGCCGTCTGGTGGACGACACCTCAGCACCACTCCGACACACTCTCCCGCAATCTGACCCTGGGATGTTACCCCGTGGTTTCCCTCCTATCATCAAAGATTGGGGGTCCCGAAGGCTTTGCCCCAATCCCGTCATATAGTGAGCTGCCCTGCGAAGGGAAGCTCCACAGGAAGTATTCCCACGGAGTGGGTTTTCAGATTTTTTTGCGTTTTTGTGTTTTGCGGAATGAAGGGTTTTACGGTTGTTGACCTCTTTGGTCGGAGTGCAAATACTGCCACCAACCTCCAAAGAAAAAAGCAACCCAACTGCAGGAGGACGTCCACAGACACAGTTGGGCACTAGATATGGATGGCCGTTGGCTCACAAGGAGCTCCTCCGCCCTTTGACAGGTTTTGTTTTTAATCCTGCTGGGTATCCATATCCAAACACCCTCCTCACCAGAAAACCTGGTGGGGGAGACGGTTTCGTTGCCGACAACCCGACCATGGAACAGGTTAGTACAGATTTACATGGTACCTGTAGCAGGTCACAGATATAACCTGGCCTGACACCCAAGTGAGGAGACAACCTGACCTGACATTCAAAGTGATGAGCATGAGATGGGAGAAGGCAGGAGAAGGGGTGGGATGAGGGAGGGGAATGGATGGGAGGAGGGACCCAACATTGCCCGGCAATGCTGGTTACCTTTTGAAGTGTTAAATAAGGGAAAAACTTTTTGACAATACATATTTTTACACCTGCATTTTTCTCTTGTATTACATAACAATACATTATTTTATAAAATTAAAATTACACACCCCCTCCACTATCACTTTTCTCACCTACTTGTTAACCCATATCCACTCCCTCTGCTCCTCTGATTCAACATCAGTCCTCAAAATTATAAAATAATTCAATACGGCAATAATTAAAAAAATAGGACAAATACCCCTGGACGCTCACATGGTGGAACAACGAAACTGAGGAAGAAATCAACGTGGAACGGAATCAGCAAAATGTTCCAATGGACCAATGTTACAGTATTTAGCTGGACATTCCCGACCCCATAAATCCCCTTAGAGCATGATTGTTTTTTTCAATAGTGTGAAGAAACTTTGGTACAACACGAGTGATGAAGGTTGTGGTCAAGTTTCATTGAAATTTTGCATGGAGTTTTTGAGACAAATGAAAATACCTTCCTTTGGGGGGGGGGGGGGGCAACCTCCTGTTGATCCCCTCAGACCTCAATTTTTTTAAATGGCATAAACAATGTTTGGTACATCACGGGTGATAAAGTTTCATCATCATATCAAGGTGATGTGTCAAGGTGATGGACCACATCATGTTAAGGTGATGTGTCATGGTGTTGGACCACATCATGTCAAGGTGATGTGGTTAAATTGTGTGTGTGTGTGTGTGTGTGTGTTTGCGTGTGTGTGTGTATGTAGTTTCAGAGAAGAAAGCAAATACATATTTGGGGGGGGGCAACCCCCAAACCTCCACTACTGCCCGATTTTTCTAACGTCATAAATAAACTTTGATACACCATGGGTGATGTACGTCGTCATCAAGTTTCAATGGAATTGTGTGTCATTACTGAGAAGAAACCTCTTTCGGGGAGCAACCCACTCCGTAGACCCTCTTTGACCCCACTGTTTTTTTTATGTCATGAACAAACATTTAATGTCTTTAGTACAAAAATTGTGTCACTCAATGTCTTTAGTACATGACGGGTGTTGAAGGTTGTGATGAAATTTCATCAAAATTGGGTGTGTATTTTTGAAGGAGAAAGCAAGTCCCTATTTTGGGGGGGAGCCCACCCCGTTGACCCAGTCAGACACAAATTTGGTACATCACTGGTGATGAAGGTTGTGGTCAAGTTTGATCAAAATTGTGTGTGTAGTTTTGGAGATGAAAGCAATACATATTTTTGGGTGCAACGCTCACTTAGACCACATTACACCTCAAGTTTTTTAATTGTAATGAACAACCTCTGGTGCATCACGGGTGATGAAGGTTGTAGTTCATTTTCATCGGAATTGCATGTGCAGTTTCGGAGAAGAAAGTAAATACCTATTTTTGTGGGGGCAACCCCGCAGTAAAGTCCATCCATAGACCTCCTCAGACGCCATTTTTTTTATGCAGTGAACAAACTTTGGTACATCTTGGATGATGAAGGTTGTGGTCAACTTTCATTGGAATTGCTTGTATAATTTCTGAGAAGAAAGCAAATGCCTATTTTGGGGGTCAACCCCCGTAGTCCCTCTTCGGGCCAGATTTTTTTATTGCCATAAAAACCTTTGGTACATACAGGATGATGAAGGTTGTGACAAAGTTTCATCAAAACCGTATGTGGAGTTTCAAAGAAGAAGTTGCAAGTATTTGCGGATTGACGGACTGACTGAAGGACAACGCGCCAACCAAAAAGCTCCCGGAACTATGTTCCAGGTGAGCTAAGAAAAAAAATTATTAAACAAACCTTGTCCTATTTCCACAACGAATTACATGTTAATTTCGTGAAAAACCTTTTTGACGAAGTCTATAAGTATGGTCATTGTTTCTTTCCTCTCCCACTCTCGAATGACATGAAACAAATATATATTATCGTTTAAAATTTTCCAGTCCAGTCAAGATGGCAGACCAGTCAAGAAGTTTGATGGCTGCTTGAATCCCTTCTAGACATCCTCAGTGAAATGCCAGATTCGTCGGCGCTGAGATGGTCTTCTAAGAATGGTCACAGAGGTGTCTACTTTAATAAGCATATGGTCAGATGAACTGATTGGAGCAGAGAGGACCTGCAGATATTTGCAGGGAAATTGGTCAAAACCAAATCACAGGTTGGGAAGTTGATGGATTGTGTCAGTCCCAATGAGTTGCATAAGTCCTCTTTTTTGAACATCTTTCTCAAAGCCTCGTTCCAAAGGCTCTTTTCAAAATCTTCACTGAACCTCTGACAGCCTCCGCTTGTGGCTCGTTTGTAGTAATGTCCTGCGGAATGATTTTTGAGTTCTCAAGAAGGGTTTTTTATTGTTTGTTGTTGTTTGTTGTAGCTCCATTGTTGCATTGTTGCAGCTCCAAATATCATGGTTAAATTTCAGCTTTCTTCAATTTCCACATCCTCTTGATCCCATTTTCTGGGGCCCACTTAAGAGCCCCAGACCTTATTCCTTTCAGCTTCACGCTTGTATGTCTCACGCCCCCCCCCCCACACACACACACACACACACACACACACACACACACACACACACACACACACACACACACACACACACACACACACACACACACACACACACTTTTCGTCCATGAGAGAGATGTTTGTCGGTCTGTCTGTCTGTGTGTTGCCAACAAAGCCTCACCTTGTTTCTCATGATGGTAAACTTAAGCTTTCTCCATTATTGTTTATAAAAATTAAATGTTTGTCTTCTTCTCTGACAGTCTTTCACGAGTTAGTATACCGTGATATGATGATATAACATTCACATTTTATCATTTCAAAATTATATCAGGTGTGAATATTGAAAGCAAAGCAGTGCAACCACATATAGTACCCAGAACTAAGGAAAAGGAAATAAGTACATTCTAATTGCAGTTCCATAACCAACATTTCAGATCGTCCCCAATGATCTTTTCTCCCCTCATTAACCCTCCACCCAAAACCAATCCCCAGTCCTTCCAAATTTCCAGTTTTCCCTCCTGAGTGTTTCCTTCTGTACTCATCTTGTCCACCCCATGCATCTTTTCCTGCCCCCCATTCCACCCCACACACATTTTGTCCAAGTGTCCCTCTATCTTGGCCTTCCACCCTGCTGTTTTTATTTTCCCACTCTCTCAACAGTTCATTTAGTCCTGTTGCATCCTGATTCGTTCACTGTGCTATCCCTTACACGAGCCTCGACTATGAATGAAAAAAAGCCAAAACAGGTGGTCAAATTTTGTCATAAAGAGATAATGTGGTAAATTGTGAGCTTCTACAAATGAACATTAAAAAGTCAAGCTGTTCGGGTTCGTAGCACCACTGTAAACCACATTGAAAAGTCAAGCTGTTCCAGGCTGGTACCTGTCTGAAAGTTTTAGATGTTGACGTTTATACTCATATCTTCCCTTTGAACGATTTGCTTCTATTGAAAAAAACAACACCTTTGAATCCAGCATCCATACCTCATCTCCATCATTGCCCCACATATTGTTTGCTTTCACTTTCAGTGGCTAAATTATAGGAGCAGAAGAATCAAAATATCCAACAACAGAAAACTTTATACAACCTGTAATTAGAGCAACCCACCGAATGAGGTCAGACAAAGCAGGTGCGTCTCCATATTCCTCCAAAAACAATGTGTTCCCTTGATTGTTCAAGAAAATAACCTTCCTTAAGGTAAACATAATCTGTGAAGGTGACCAAGAAGAGCAATAAACCTTTACACAGTTTTCTTCTTTTTTACAATCACTTATTACATAAATACCCCTGCACTGAATGTGGAAGGAGTTATGTTTTCACCCCTGTCTGTCTGCTTTCTTGTTTGTTTGTTTCTGTTTGTTCGTGTGCAAGATATCTCAAAAAGTTGCGACGAATTCCGATGAAATTTGGTGGACATGTTGCCTCTGTGAGAAGGAAGAATTGTTTCGATTTTGGTGAAGTTCTGGATCCGGATCCGACTACTGGAAAAAGTTTTAAGTGATTCTTCACGATTGAGAGATCATGCTGAAAATGATATATAGCACGATATCTCAAAAAGTTGTGGACAGATTCGGGCGAAACTTAATGGACAAGGTTCGATGTGTCGCAAGGACGAAATGATTCGATTTTGATGAAGATCTGAATCTGGATCTGGATACGAGAATTATTTTATTTCTAAAGTGATTTTTCACCGGTGAGAGATCGGGCCAAAAACGATATTGTTCTGTGTAGCAGTATACTTCAAAAATGTATTTGGTCCGATATTTTCTCATGGATCAAGCATTACGTGGCGGAGGTGTGCGCTTCATCGAGTGCCCTTCTATTTTAAAATTGAAACCAATGGGAAAATTTTAAACGCTAATATATATTTGTTTCGTGTCATTCGAGAGTGGGAGTGGAAAGAAACAATGACCATACTTATAGACTTCGTCAAAAAGGTTTTTCACGAAATGAACATGTAATTCGTTGTGGAAATAGGACAAGGTTTGTTTTATAATTTTTTTCTGAGCTCACCTGGAACATAGTTCCGGGAGCTTTTTGGTTGGCGCGTTGTCCTTCAGTCAGTCCGTCAATCCGCAAATACTTGCAACTTCTTCTTTGAAACTCCACATACGGTTTTGATGAAACTTTGCCGCAACCTTCATCACCCTGTATGTACCAAAGGTTTTTATGGCAATAAAAAATCGGGCCCTAAGAGGGACTATGGGGGTTGCCCCCCAAAATAGGTATTTGCTTTCTTCTCAGGAACTATACAAGCAATTCCAATGAAAGTTGACCACAACCTTCATCATCCAAGATGTACCAAAGTTTGTTCACTGCATAAAAAAATGGCGTCTGAGGAGGTCTATGGATGGACGTTACTGCGGGGTTGCCCCCACAAAAATAGGTATTTACTTTCTTCTCCGAAACTGCACATGCAATTCCGATGAAAATGAACTACAACCTTCATCACCCGTGATGCACCAGAGGTTGTTCATGACAATTAAAAAACTTGAGGTCTAATGTGGTCTAAGTGAGGGTTGCACCCAAAAATGTGTATTGCTTTCTTCTCCAAAACTACACACACAATTTTGATGAAACTTGACCACAACCTTCATCACCAGTGATGTACCAAATTTGTGTCTGACTGGGTCAACGGGGTGGGCTCCCCCACAAAATAGGGACTTGCTTTCTACTTCAAAACTACACACCCAATTTTGATGAAATTTCATCACAACCTTCAACACCCGTCATGTACTAAAGACATTGAGTGACACCATTTTTGTACTAAAGACATTAAATGTTTGTTCATGACATTAAAAAAGTGCGGTCAAAGAGGGTCTACAGGGTGGGTTGCCCCCCGAAAGAGGTATTTACTTTCTTCTCAGTAACGACACACAATTCCATTGAAACTTGATGTCGACGTACATCACCCATGGTGTATCAAAGTTTATTTATGACGTTAGAAAAATCGGGCAGTAGTGGAGGGGGGGTGGTTTGTACCCCCCCCCCCAAATATGTATTTGCTTTCTTCTCTGAAACCACACACACACACACACACACACACTTTCGATGAAATTTAACCACATCAGCTTGACATGATGTGGTCCATCACCTTGACATGATGTGGTCCATCACCTTGACACATCACCTTGACATGATATGGTCCATCACCTTGACACATCACCTTGACATGATGATGAAACTTTATCACCCGTGATGTACCAAACATTGTTTTTGCCATTTAAAAAATTGAGGTCTGAGGGGATCTACAGGGGGTTGCCCCCCCCCCCCCCAACAAAGGAAGGTATTTCCTTTCATCTCACAAAACTCCATGCACAATTTCAATGAAACTTGACCACAACCTTCAGCACTTGTATTGTACCAAATTTTGTTCACACTATTTAAAAAAACAATCATGCTCAAAGGGGAATTATGGGGTCGGGATTGTCCAGCTAAATACCATAACATTGGTCCATTGGAAAATTTTGCTGATTCCGTTCCACGTTGATTTCTTCCTCAGTTTCGTTGTTCCACCATGTGAGCGTCCAGGGGTATTTGTCGTATTTTTTTCATTCTTGCCATATTGAATTATATTTTAGAATTTTGGGGACTGATGTTGAATCAGAGGAGCAGAGGGAGTGGATATGGGTTAACAAGTAGGTGAGAAAAGTGATAGTGGAGGGGGTGTGTAATTTTAATTTTATAAAATAATGTATTGTTATGTAATCCAAGAGAAAAATGGAGGTGTAAAAATATGCATTGTCAAAAAGTTTTTCCTTATTTAACACTTGCAAAGGTACCCAGCATTGCTGGGCAATGTTGGGTCCTTCCTCCCATCCATTCCCCTCCCTCATCCCAACCCTTCTCCTGCCATGGATGGATTAATCAACTGGCACATCTGTAAATATTTCAACATATCGGTCCCAGAACAGTCGGGATATCCAAACCAAATCTGATCCTTGATAATGAACATATAATGCTCATGTGTGACAATATGATACCATCAAGTGTGGACATTGCAAACAAAGCATTGTCTCTGGACATTGTCCTCAAACACAAAAAGGAAAAGTCAGCATTCTTGATCGAGGTTTCAGTTCCCAATGACTTTGGACTAAATGTGACAGAAATCAGGAAAATGACCAAATATCAGGATCTGAAAAATGGGATCAAGAGGATGTGGAAATTGAAGAAAGCTGAAATTGTACCATGATATTTGGAGCTGCAGGAATGATAAAAAATCCCTTCCTGAGAACTCAAAAATCATTCCACAAAATATTACTACAAACGAGCCACAAGTGGAGGCTGTCACAGATTCAGTGAAGATTTTGAAAAGAGCCTTTGGAACGAGGCTTTGAGAAAGAAGTTCAAAAAAGAGGATTTATGCAACTCATTGGGACTGACACAATACATCAACTTCCCAACCTGTGATTTGGTTTTGAGCAATTTCACTGCAAATATCTGCATGTCCTCTTCTGCTCCAATCGGTTCATCTGACCATATGCTTGTTAAAGTGGACACCTCTGTGGCCATTCTTAGAAGACTATCTCAGCGCCAACGAGTCTGGAATTTCACTGAGGATGACTAACAGGGACTTCAATCAGCCATCAAACTTCTTGACTGGTCTGCCATCTCTACATTCTCTGACACCAACTCATCCTGGGAATTTTTTCAAAGAAATTTGCTCTCTCATGCACAGATTTATCCCATCTCATCCTAAGTTGTCCTACACATCCCCCAGATCATGGCACAATGAAGCTTGTGACGAAGTAGTTGTCCTGAAACAACTTACATTCACCTCATGGAAAGCAAATCCAATTGAAGCCAATCTCAGTTCCTCCACAAAGCTCGGACCAAGTGAGAACAAACAAGTCTACCCACAGGAGAGCCAGGTAACATCTTCCCAATCTCAAGTCTGAACTCTCAATCCTATCTCCCTCCTCCAAATCCTGGTGGCATCTGCTTAATGTCGTTTCTGGTGTACGTTCTGCCTCCATCCCCTTCCCTTCCCTCCACTGGCTGCAGAGCTGACACTGCCCATGAAAAGGCTGAATGCCTAAACTCTGTGTTTGCTTCAAAATATTTTCTCCCAAAACCATCACTTTCTGCACCTACTGTACCTAACCCAGCCACACCCAGCTTTTCCTGGACTCTGTGTCCATTTTTCCCGACAAGGCAGAGTTTGCTTTCAAGCCTCAACTTTGATTCTGCAACCAGACCAGATGGCATCAGCCCATGTGTCCTAAAAACCTACTCTGCTGCGCTTGCTCACCCTCTAATTTGCTCAAGGTCATCTTCCATCTGCTTCAAAATCAGCAAACTTTACCACTCTGCATAAAAAGGTGCAAAACAAATCACTGCAACAACAGACCAATCTGCCTGATACTCCGAATCATCAAAAAAGTCATGGAATCCAAAATCTCTTCCGACATTAAATCCTTCCTTTTCTTCAATGGCTGGATTTCCAAGCATCAATTTGGATTCAGACCAGGTCACTTTATCCTGGATATGCTGTCTGTGTCTTTCCCAACAAGAGATGGAGGTCCTCAACGCCAAGCATGAGATCAGAGCCATCACCCTCGACATTCTGTGAGCTTATCATATGGTCTGGCACCGTACACTGCTCCCCCTTATTTTGAGGGTTCTCACCCTTATTTAACTCTCTTATTTTGGTATCCAAGGTTACCTCCGCTCATGGCTCTCGGACATCCTCTCCTGTCAAAATCAACACGTGGCTCATCATGGAATTCTATCATCTACTCTTCCTGTCCTGGCTAGATTTCCTCAAGGCAGCATTCTGGGACTGTTATTTTTCTGGTTTCCATCGACCAAATCTCCGACTCTGGAAAATCCTCCTTATCTCTTTGCTGATGATTTCACCTTCTGCCGCACCATCTCTCATCCCTCAGATCGGTAGTCAGCAACCTCTACAATCTCTGCAGAGCTGAATAATTACACAAGCTGGTCAAACACTTGGAACACATCTTTCCATTCTGACAAATATCACACTCTCACTATGTCTCTCTGAAAGGATCATTTGGAAAAAAACCCCAATCCACTTTCTCAACAATCCTCTGGAAGAGGTCCTTTCATTCTAGCTTCTGCGACTCACTATCTGCCATGATCTTTCCTGTGAAAGCCACATTTCCAAGCTGGCCTCCAAAGCATGGTGTTGGCTTAATGGATCGGGTGGCGAGCTTTGGATCCTAGGGTCCTGAGTTAAAATCTCACTCAGCTGTTGAATTAATACCAGGTGCGGTTAACTCGGCCTGTCATCCTTCCAAGGTCGGCAAAATGAGTACCAGCAGGCTGGTGTACTGTGTCGGAGTGGCGACCCGTCCAGCATTGTGCCCAATAGCCAAGAAGACTGCTTACGCAGCATCAACACTCTGCACAGAGTATGGTCCCAATTTACTTCCCATACTCCTCCAAAGGCAGTGGTCAACTTGGTATACTCTCTCATGCAAAGTCCTTCCTTGGTACATCTGAGCTCCTTACCTCATACAAAGCTTTCATCCACAACCTGATGGAGTATTGCTCTCCTCTCTGGGAGAGTGCTCCTGCCTCACACCTATCTTGGCTTCATGCTGTAGAAACCATGGCTTTTTGGATCATTGGTATCTCCCGTGATGAAGCTGAGTATTTCCGTCTCCACTCTTTCAGTGCAGACAAGTCAGTGTTCTTTTTGTCTTCTACCATATCCTCTTCAGCATTGCCCCCACCCCCCCCCCCCACGCTAAGTCTGTGCTCTGACCCCCCCCTATATTTTTCCGCAGGGCCTCAAGGTCTCACAGCAACCCCCTCCTTGTGAAACTGCAAAAATCAAGAATTACTGCTCACCATCAGTCTTTCATTCCTCTTTTGTTCCTCCTTCCTCCTTTTCCTCCTTCAACTTTCCATTCAGATGTTCTGCATACTTTTAATGAATACTTTGCAGATATTGATTGTGGTTCACACTTACCGTGGGGAGTTGTGAGCTTGGCATTGCAGCATAGATACAATATCGCAATGCTGTTAGAAGTAGAGGGCTGGGTGGATAGCTTCGAGACACGTGCACTTACTTTTGATCTTGTTAGCCTGGGATGATTTTTAACTCAACTGTAAACTATCACCATGGTGATTTGCCTTCAGAGTGAATCATAAGTGTTTGTGCCATGGAGCCAAAATACATTCAGCCAGAGGACTCTTCTGCCAGGATTGCTTCTCGTCTGAAGATAACTCGTTATCTATCGCAAATAAGAGGAGAGTGATTACTGGCAACATAAAAACATTACAACTTCGCACTCAAACATACAGGGGGTACTGCATCGATGGCAAAGCCATTCTCACAGCAAAGATGATTCCAGCAACCATGCATTATGCAGAGATCAATGAATTAGTGGTCGAGTGCTGCACAAGTGAAGGGAGAGAAGATCTCCAGGAACTCTATCACATTTCCCTCCACAAAGGATTCCTCAGAAAGAGGCAGAAGTTGTGGCATGCCAAACAGCTCCAACACTGAATGTCAACAAAGAAAAATGTAGGGTACTTCCCATGTAAAAAGCAGACTATCAGACCTCTCAAAAGGGCATTTTAAAGTGAAAAGAGCAGAATCCATGATGGAACAGGACACAAGATAGTTTGCAAACAGAAAGTGGAAGCATCAAATGTTGTGCTCCACTCCTCATTGAATCGAGAACATGAAGTTTATCCGATTTCATTGTCGATGTTGAGGGCTGGGATGCAAAGCGACCTATTGCTGTTACCAGGGACAGGAAAAAAGTATCTGAAACAGAATTAATTGAGAGAAAGAGGGGGTTCAATAAAACCAGATACAGGTAATTGTTATGTTTAACGACACTGTCTTAAAAAGAGAATGGACTTACCCAAAGTATAATTCCCTAAAATGTTTGAGTCCAACTGGATATCACCATTCCTTCTTGTTATCTGTTCAACTCTTTTGATGTGTAATTCTACAGTGACAGAGTTTCTGTTATCCTGGCTAATATTGCTTCCCCAAACACTTCTATCCTGCTTCCATCCAATGGTATATATATATATATATATATATATATATATATATATATATATATATATATATATATATATATATATATATATATATATATATATATATATATATATATATATATATATATATATATATTGTTGCGGATTCGCGCCCGCCGGCGTGCTGACGGCCACGTAAC